>NC_077245.1:57982785-58282785 GCF_947179165.1 Solanum dulcamara
CTATTAAATGGGAAGACTTCAAAATTTCTTTCCTTGATCACTTTTTCCCTCTTGATCTAAGGGAAGCTAAAGTGTTGGAATTTATAAATATTCGAGAAGGCAATATGGAAATGAGGGACTATGACCTCAAGTTTACTAAGCTATCCAAGTATGCTCCTTCATTGGTTGCGGATTCACATGCCCGTATGAGTCAATTTATATTGGGGGTATCCGATGTGGTTTCTAAGGAATATCGTGCCTCTATGCTTGTTAAGGAGTTGGACATATCATGGCTCATGACTTTTTCTGAACAAATTAAAGGAGAAAAACTCAAGGAGATGAGAATGATGGATTCTAAGAGGGCTTAGTATGAAGGTAGATTCTCTAATGCTAGGACTAGTGGTAGTAGTAGTAGCCTCTCTCAACAAGGCCAAGGTTTGGGGAAGAGGTTTTCTGAGAAAAGGGTGCCATACCCAAAAGTGCAATGAGGAGAAGGTGTAAATTCTAGTAGCCCTTCTTTTCTTAAGTGTGCAAAGAATCATGGAGGGAAATGCTTGATGAGGACTGGTGCTTGTTATGGATGTAGCAAGATATGCAATAAGCAATCGAGTACCCTCAAAGGTGGAGAGGTTCATCCTCAAGGAGGCCAAGTGCAACAAGGTGCCCAAGCTCAACTTAAGGGTTGCCAAAGTGTTAACCGATTCTATGCCCTTCATGCTATGAAAGTGATGGAAAAGACTCCTGATGTGTTCATGGGTATGTTATGGGACTTTAAATTTGATTTTTATGCATTGATTGATCTATGTGCCAACTTGTGTTTTGATACTCCCTACCTTGCTATGAGATTTGATGTGTGCCCCAAATTGTTATTAGAACCTTTTTTGGTTTATGCTCCCATTGGTGATTCGATATTAGCCAACAGAGTTTATAGAAATTGTCCCGTATTGGTCTTGCACAAAGTTATTCCATATAATTTTATTGATTTTGATGGGATGGTTTGAAGTGAGTGAGATGGCATTTATTGGTACCGACTTGGTAGTTGATGCAATGGAGAAAGTAAGACTCATAAGAGAAGGAGTAAAGATGGCTCAAGGTCGTCAAAAGTCCTATTCAAACATTTGAAAGAGAGAGATTGAATTTGATGTGGACGATTGAGTGTATTTGAAAGTTTTACCTATGAAGAGTGTAATGCATTTTGGTAAGAAAGGGAAGTTGAGTCCTAGATATGTAGGACCCTATAGAATATTGAAGCGTATTGGCAAAGTGGCATATGAGTTAGACTTTCCATTAGAATTGGCTATGGTTCATCCGGTATTTCATTTATCTATGTTAAGAAAGTCTGTGGGCAATCCAAACTCTATTGTGACATTGGAAATTTTGAACGTTGGAGAGAATTTGAATTATGAGGAGGTTCCGGTGAAAATCTTAGACCGATAAGTGAAGAGGTTAAGGAATAAAGATGTTGCGTCCGTCAAAGTGTTGTGAAGAAATCAAGTAGTAGAGAGTGCTACATGGGAAACATAAGCGGACATGATAAAGTGTTATCCGTATCACTTTCCTTCCACTCAAGCCTAAGTTATAAAGTTTTTTATGATCAAATCAATTAAACCCCTACGTTTCAATTCCATATGCCATTCATATGCATCCATGTTCATGAAAGTTGATTTTCAAAGCCATGTTTTCTGTTAAGTTTGAAGTTTTCAAGTTCTACACATTTGAGGTATCCCTATGTTCATGTTGGGTTGCTAGTCCTCTTTCCATGTCTTTCCTATGCTAGTTGAATCTTATTTGAGTACGAATGTTTCCAAGGAGGAGATATTGTAAGACCCCATAAGATGAAAAGTTGAACCAAAGGAAAATTTCAAAAGAAGTGGGCTGACCCAGGCCTACGAGTTAGTCTACGACTCATTTAACTTATTGCGAGTCGTAAACTAGAAGTGAAGTAAAGAGTTAGAAAATTGGCAAAGGCAAAATGAGTGTCTACGAGTCGTATGACGACTCGTAAAAGAGTCTACCACTCGTTGAAAGGATTTGTAGTGCAGGACTTATACCGTGCAAACTACTAAGCCTCAGGACTTCATCTACTATTCAACAGGACGAGTCATAGAGAAGATTACGATTTATAGAAATGAGGCATATGGGAACTTCAGAGACCGTCTAAACTTGCAGATTTTCAGACCTGCAAGATGAGTCAATTTGACGACTCGTAACTCTAACGATGAGCTGTAATCACGATTAGAAGAAGTAATTTCAGAAACTTGTTTTTCAAGTCTTTCTCAGGGCCTACAGGATGAGTCGTTCCTACGATTTATCATTGCTTTTATGACTCGTAGAACATAGTCGCAGATTTTCCCAATTCGAAATTTAGTCGGGGGTAGTTTGGTATTTCCCCTACATTCTAATAATGTATGTTGACGTTTTTAAGGACTAGATTCATTAAGTATTATGTCCTAAATACTCCTAAACTCTTTTATTCTCTCGTTATTTCCCTAAACAAATTCTAAGATTTCTCTCCCAAGGTTCCTCAAGAGTTCATCATACTTTGGTTAGGGTTTCTTCAAGATCATGCCTTTTTTCTCAAATTCAAGTCCAATTTCAGTCAAGGTATGTGTGGACTGATTCATGGGTCCCTCTTACCCATGGAGTCCAAGGTTTACTTCAAAAATCTCATGAAATCTCATTAGTTTTAAACTCCAATTTTGATGAATTGTGTTGGGCTGTTACAATTGTATTTTTAAACATTACTAATGATTATTATAAGTATGTTTTTGCATTAATATCATGATTTCAAGTTGAATTATGAATGCCCATACATGAAGCTATTTTCTATGTTGAATTATATGAATTATGATTATAGAGTTGAATGTTTTCAAGGTATTCTTATGGTTTTAAATCAAATTCATTATGTGTATGAGTTTACTCTAAATTAAAGTTTGAATTATGATCATGAATTATCAGTATGTTCAAATATGAATTTTCATGCAAGTTATGAAGAAATGTGACTTAGGGCCCTATGTGGTGACATAAGACCTAATGATATGAATTATGGAAGTATGATTTGTAATGATGAAAGGCCAATACTCACATTGCAATTATGTTATGAAATGAGCTATTATTTGAATTATGAAGTTTATGAACAAGTTATGATATATGCTAAGTATGTTTACTATGCTAAGTATTTAGTGGGATTTGACTTAGCACTGAGTGGACTAGAGCCGGGGGCCCAACCAAAAGCCTTACTAGCAGCCTCAAGTCTCTTAAACTACGTGCCACTATAGGTTTTCCTTCATGGCTTAGCTAGTGGATCCACATATATACCGTATATATATAACCTGCCTTACAGGGTAGAGTCTTGTCACGACCCAACCCCGTAGGCCATGACGGGTGCTTGAACTAGACACTCGCATGAACCCTTACTAACTCTAAGGAAACCTGTCTCCTATTTGAGTCATAGCGTGCTAACAGGCAAGACAATATATATAAGGCGATGAAGCTATCGTAACATATAGGCATAAATTTTCACACATACATATACAACCCACAATGGTCGGTACCCAAAAGCTGGGCTCCGACACGATGGAGCTCTTCTTAAACCCGCTTGGTAGAATCCTAAGCTGGTGGATCCTCAAGTCGCGTGTTTGCACATGTGGGAATGAAGTGTAGCCCCCCAAAGAGAGGGGAGGTCAGTATGAAATATGTACTGAGTATGTAAGCATAAAACACCATGATGAGATTATAGTTGGAACATGGATGTAGGGGACAAGTATAACAATTAACCCATTACCGTGTCTGCATCTTATGCAGTAAAATTATTTTCATCATAATATCATATCATCATCGCTTTTCATCATATATATCACTTCATCGTGTCATCATATACGACATCATACCATCATACATGGAATAAACTCATCGTATATATATATCATGACCCATTATGGGGTTTGATGTCACAAATGTATCACTATATTTTCACATACATGCCTACCTATGGTATTCGGCCCTTTAGTGAGGGACTCGGTGAAGAGAGTAGGGTACATCTATAGCGTACCCCCATCATATATATATATACCATACCCGGCCCTCTAGTAAGGGACTCGGTGTTCCTTCCTTATATCACCATATACCGTACGCAGCCCATTATGGGACTCAGTATCATAATCATCATATTTTATCCGGCTCGGACACGGTGAATACTTGTATCATTGCCACATTATTATATCATCACATTATCATATCATCATATATAGCATCTCCTCCTCGTACGTGGCATCACCTATCACGTCACGGTATCATATCGCATCCGGCTTAGGACTCTGTGAAAGAAGTAGTAAAGCTATGCATGATATCAGGCCCAACCCCGCATAGGACTCGGTAAAAGAAAGGTTACCTTATGCACGAGTAGAGTAGTGAGAAACCATATGCAACTAAATCATCTCCTGAGACTCAATGAAACAGTCAAGTGAACCGTCACATAAAGACCAGAATAGTAATTCTCTGAGGTATCCTTTAGATGTTATTAGGTATTACATCAATTAGGGCCTCTGGAACCATATGCGTGTACGAAGATAATGCCACACAGTTTATGTAATAAAATACACAACTTATAAAATCAGTCACATAGCTTATGTAATCAGAGATACAACTTATGCAATCAGAGACATTTATCCTCTCATAGCCTTTTAGAATAAGAGCTTATATTTCCACTTACTATTCATCATATAGATGGATCGAAGTAGTAATTTAACTACTTTAGGACCCTTAGTACTTAGAAGTGACTAAGAGTCACAAATTATATCCGGAACCTATAAATGAAATTACCTCTAAACTCATATCAGACATTATTTCACTTACCTTAAGCGATTTCAACGAAAGAAAGAGATAGGCCTTAAATGTACTACTTTTCATCCTACAGAAGACTTGAAAGGCGATGAGTCCAATTAGTATAGGAGTTCTAACATCCAGAAGTGAACAAGGGTCTTGACTCATACTCAGAGATTTATGAATGGAATGACTCCCAAGTTTCGTATATATATAACTTAAGGCTAAGACATGCCAAAAGAAAGAAAGGGTAAGCTTCACATACCTTTTGTGGATTAAATATAACCCAGTTCACCTCGTTATCTCTTGACCTATTAACATAAGAGTAATACTAAGGTTAATAAACTTTCACTTTCTAATTTCAAACTCTACAACCAAGTACCCATAGGAATCTTTTTCTTATCCAATACCCTTGACTAGTTTGTTACTAGTTCCGAAGTTACTGAAAATCGGGCAGCATTTCCCCTATAACTTTAACATCCTCGAGATTTCAACTTGGCCACCATGTAAAAAAACATACCAAAAACAACTACCAGCAGAATATACACAAGTGAATTACTTCAAAATTATACAATACAAACTCCAAACAACTCGCCCGAAGCTACGATATTAAAATAGAGGTTTTAATCTTTATTTCACAAAACCTTTAACTTTATGAAACGGAGGGTCGTGTGGATGCAACCAGAAGTACCCACACACCTTTTATAACACTTTCCATCCCTGAAATAGGAAATCCAACCATCTGCAATAGCAGCACCACAATCACAATACACTACTCGACTTTTATTTAACTACGATGACTTCAATTTAGTTTATTCCTAACGTCAACCATCCTTATCCAATTTTTCCACTTACAACCTGGTTTAAGACTTTTAATATACCACATAAAAATATCATAAACTCCAATTTGAAAGAGAAAACCTTACCTTACCCAAAACTTGCCAAAACTTGCCAAAACTCGCCTCGAAAGCTCTCCTAGCGCAGCTAGAACTTTGGAGCGTTTGCTAACGTTTTGGTGCTGATCCAAACTATAAATTTATATTATTAACACCTTCATACATTTGTAGTATATCGTAGATAACTTATTCACGAAATGAAATCAGAGAACTTACCTCTTTTTTCCTCCCAAAACCGTGGCTCTCTTTCTCTTCTAGCTAGAGTTTCTTCTCTTATCTTTTTCTCTAGAGTTTTCTTGAATTTTGAAGATAAGAATGAATTGTTGGATAAGTATAATCATAAAACTTATATATATAGGCTACTTCAGGGGGTGACACGTTTCAACCCCTAAGTGGTGACACGTGTCAAGCCCTCATAGGGTCAACGCACCCCCTCCTCTAACTAGGGGCTGCCATGTGGCAGGTGGGGGCCCACCCTTTGCTTCAGCTGCTGCCATTTGACACTCCCAGATGATTCCATGTGGCACTCCCTCATGCTTCTACATGTCACTCTTTTTACCTCCTCGTGGGTTCGTAATCTCGTCTTACTTTATGAACCTATATAATCCTTGCTACGTAAGCTTGATATGTACTCAAGTAGCTTAAGTATGTAAGATTTTCAAGTAGGTAGCTTACGTATGTAAGTCGAGTCCTATGAATCATTACTTGGCCTCCAACTTCTTCCGTATTCTTATAACCATATTTCCAATCTTCCATACTATGGGTTGTCACATTCTTCTTTCCTTACAGTTGTTTGGTAGCGTTATAGATTATCCGGCTTACACGGTAGCTTCTAAGAAGCTTACGAACCTTTCAAGAATCTTAAAAAGCTTAAGAAGCTTAAGAACCTTCCAAGGTACAAGAGTACGGGGTATAACATTCTTCCCCCCTTTAGAACATTCGTCTATGAATGTTAACTCATCTTAAGGGTTTTATGAGGATTTTTGGGAGTTCTCTATAACCGTTGTCTTCCAATCCTTTTAGGAGTTTAGACCACCTTTTGATAGAGGGAAAAAGTATGGATATCTCTTCTCTACCTCTTTGTAATGTATCCAAAATATCATAACTGTATTGTCCTTATTGAACCCTTATTCATTTTACCACGTACTTACTCACTTGGCCCTATACGTAACACATACATATTCATAGGTTGCATAACCCTGCCGGTATAACTTGTATGAGGTAGACATAGTCTTTTTGTCTCCGAGTTCATTCTGCTTCACCTATCTCATTCACATTGAAAGTCGCTTGTCCCATCTTATCATACTTCTTCTTTTCTTTTCTATACACCTTAATCTCCTCACTTCCAATCATAGGAGGTTTGCTATCCCTTTTCCTTTGTTATTCATCTATAGCAACATTATTTGTGACCAACGCTATAGCCAACATCTTGGCTTTTTACCCCACATGGGATTTTCTTGAAGTTTAAACATCCATGTCTGCTATATTATAGTATCCATTGTTTCCATCTTTCCCTTGCATTCTTCTCACCCACTTCCCCCTTTAAGGGGGGGGGTACTTAAACCTTTGTGCAATCTCAAAACTCATCCAATCTCTTTTCCCAATGCGCTTGGTACCGTATCATGTCCATCTCTTTCTTCATCCTTTATAACTTGATTCTGTACGTACGAAACCCTGACTAAGTCATGAAGCGACGAAAACCTTTCCATACATAGTATGACATCTCATCTATTAATCTATACTTGTGTAATGTGACCCATGAAACAACTCATCCAAGGCCACACTCTACTTATCTTTATCAAAAGTTAACTAGCACTTTTAGTCATTCCAATTTCAATTAGGCAATACTTGTATTCCGACGATAATTTTCCAAGGTTCTCTTGCAGGAGTAGCTTTATCCCAACCAATATTCTTTGTTTCTTGGGATGAATGTATATTGCACCATTTATTCCTTAAGTTTACCATCTTTGTCTCTTCAAGATTCCACTATTTTTGGGCTGACATTGTGTTCACACACCACCCCTTTATACCTTATTCCCCTTGCCCTTACTGTGTACCCAATACCGACTTTTCATTTTCTCAACAACATACCATGTTTGCCTCAATCAGGGCCTTACCTTATAACCATGTAGTCGTATTGCACTTTTAAGTTCATATTGTACGTTCCCCTTTCGTTCTGTATCTGCATTTATTTAATCATATCTATCTTGGGTGCTTTCATAGATTTCTCTTATCATTTATCCTATCTATGTCTATCTTTTATTCCGCACAAGAGAGATCTTATACTACCTCTGTATTATTCAAAATGCATTACTTCCACATAATTCTTTTTCTCATTTCCAAAACGTATTCTGTCCATCCATCTTTATTCATATCATACCAATCATTCTCTAACACCCATTCTATCTCGTTGCTCATCCTTCTATAGCTTGGCCTTTGGTAGTTCCATCACTATTAGCATTCATATCTCCTGCTACACATGTCATGACCTATTATTACACTGTCATCTAACTTTCTTCTTGCTTACTTCTTTTAGTTAGTCTTTCTTTCCTTGTGTTCGCTATCATTTTTGTTATCGCATAATCTTTATTCACAACTTTCCTACGGAACTTGATAAGTCTTTCTTATTTGTTCCCTAGCCCGCTTTTTCGTTTCACACTTACCCTTATATTCTAATTACACGGATCACGTCCTATCACTAGCCACTTTCTCACAAGGCTTTACTTATTTTTATAATGATCCTCGTTATATTCATATCATATCATATTTGTATTCTACCCCATAGTATAATAATTCTTAACCTTTTTCACGATCCTTACTATGGGTAACTTACCCTTCTTAGTTAGTCTTATCCTTAATATCTTCCAAGCTGTCCTATTAATACTTCATATCCATCACAATTTTGTTTCCCTTGCACTCTTGTCTTAATCATGCTGTTACTCCTTTTAATTATAGTTCGTCACAGTCTATCCCTTTGTATCAATTCCGTCGGTGCCTTAATAAATCGTTCTATCCAGAACTACCAATCTTTTCTAAATCATCTTCCTAGGGTCATGAGTCTTTTCCCACTTTGGTTTACCATAACAATATCGACCACCTAGTTTCTATTGCCATCAATTCAGAAATTAAATTATTTCTTGAGGTCAGCCATACTCGTGGTTTAGACAAGTCTCATCATTATTGTGGGCACAACCTTTCTAGACATACTACAGCCCTGTATCTCATTCTTATTTTATTTCTAGGAAAATTTGGGCAGAGTTTCCTTTGTATTTCTTATGATCTTAAACCTACACGCAAAAAATACCAAAAGTTCCTCACAAGGCCAACATGTATAAAGATAAACATATATGTATCATATCACATCATATCGCAGTCACACAGGGCGCCTATAATCAACAGTATGAAAATAGACTTACCTCGTATGTCCACTGGAACTTCCCCTATTACACTTTTCTGTCTACTCTTCCTTTCAATTTACAACTTTACATTTTAGTTCTACTTCAATACCTTACCCAACAGATATCTTTCGTGTCTTTGCTTACCTGCGTGCCTTGTGACTTCTGATATCATCAGTCTATTCCTTCTGTTGCTGTCATCCTTTTGTTAACAGCCAAGGTTAATATAAGGAGTTTTCCTATGACTCGAATATATCACACGATCTTAGATATGAAAGAAAGGTAATATCCTAAATGTCCTGTAGCTTCCTATTTATAGATGTTGAGCGCAATATACCGATAAATAAGACTCTACTAGACACGGTCTATAGACACTCCAAGGAAGGACCATTTTGATACCACTTTTATCACAACCCAACCCCGTAGGCCATGATGGGTGCCTGAGTCATAGCATGCCAATAGGCAAGATAATATGTATAAGCCAACGAGGCTATCGTAACATATAGGCACAACTATTCACACATATATATATAACCCACATACATGTCTATAGACCTCTAAAGGTAAAAGAAACAGAAACATAAGGCGGGAAAGGGATCCTCCGTACTCTTGAACACACAAATATATACAACAATGGTCGGTACCAAAAGCTGGGCTTCGACACGATGGAGCTCTTCTTAAACCCGTTGAGTGGAATCCTAAGCTGGTGGATCCTCAAGTCACGTGTCTGTACCTGCGGGCATGAAATATAACTCCCCAAAGAGAGGGAGGGTTAGTACGAAATATGTAATAAGTATGTAAGAATAAAACACCATAACGAGATTATAGTTGAAATAGGGATGTAGGGGACAAGTATAACAATTAACCTATTATCGTGTCTGCGTCTTATGCAGTAAAATAATTTTCATCGTACTATCATATCATTATCTCTTTTCATCATATATATCACTTTATCATGTCATCATATATGTCATTATACCATCGTACATGGTATAACCTCATCGTATATATATATATCATAACATATCTGGACAATTATGGGTTTCAGTGTCACAAATGTATCACTATATTTGCACATGCATGCCTACCTATGGTATCCATCCCTTTAGTGAGGGACTCAGTAAAGAGAGTAGGGTACATCTATAGCGTACCCATGTCGTATATATACATACCATACTTGGCTCTTTAGTGAGGGACTTGATGTTCCTTTCTTATATCACTATATGCCATACCCGTCCCATTATGGGACTTGGTGTCAAAATCATCATATTTTATATGGCCCGGGATGCGGTGAATAATCTTATTATTGTCGTATCATTATATCGTCACATCATCATATCATCATATATAGCATCTTTTCCTCATACGTGGCATCACCCATCACATCATGGTATCATATTGCATCCGGCTCAGGACTCGTTGAAAAAAGTAGTAAATCTGCACACGATATTAGGCCCGGACCCACATGGGACTCGGTGAAAAAAAGGTTACCTTGGTCTTAATTTAAAAGACCAATTAATTGCTCTTCGCGATCGTAAGGACACGTGTCATGATTGCGACCAACTCCTAAAAAGACCATAATGATCGCGAGGGTCAGGTCTCGCGAGCGTGAAGACCAACTAGGTCAAACCCATTCAACTCTTTATCGCGATCGCGATGGCTCCTTCGAGAATGCAATGAGGAAAGCCACCTGCACCAGCAACTGCTGCAACAGCTGATTCTCACTAAGTTCGAATACTTCAACGGTGTGCTTGGAATTCATCTGAAATCTCGTGCGCACAAACGAGATATGTTACCCCACTAAATTCGACATTATTGACTCAATGGCACATTCAAAATTCCCATATGAGGTAATTTTAATAAAAAGTGGATCCCACACCTAAGTGATTTTGACTCTATTTTCACAACAGACCTCAGGATTTGGCCGAAAGCCTCAGGTAGTGAACGAAGGGTTGTTCTAGACCAAACTCGACATTCCATACCTAATTATGATGTCTGAATTTTCATTCGAGTGTATTTTCAAAGAATGTTGACCAAAGCCAACTATAGACCAAATTTTAAAGGCAAAGGCGCCAAATAGTCCTAAACTCATACTGATTGCCTCGGTACTCATGTTGACTATGCTACTATTCTAAGTTGGCCATTGTGGAGCAGATGGAATCATTAGATTTTTCGTTCTGAGGTCATTTTCCTAAAGTAATGACCAAACTCAACTTTTCAAGTTATAAAAGCTCCAAAACAGGGAAACATGCCTAAAACCCAAACGAACGATCAGGCGCTCAAACAGTCAGTGGAGTGAGTCATAAATGACTTGGGGTTGTTACAGGAATACTCTTAACGACGGAATGAATGCTTAAATTCAAAAATAACCTTGAGGGTTATTACAATATTATAGGCCCTTTATTTTAAAGGATCTTCCCATCCTAACCCATTTAACTTGCTAGCCCTTTAGGGTTGGGTTGGATTTGGCCAGCTTATTTTGACAGCTCTATTCATTACTCACACCAATCTAATATTACTGTTTAAAAAAGAAGTGAAAAATACTTTTGCAGATTTAAGGTTAATAAATTTTAGCTCAATTGCCAATAAAATTATATTTAGAATCTTACATAAAAAGTTAACATTTAGATCACTTACCAATTAAAGAGTTCCTTCTATATGTACAAACAATTATTCTAAGATAGTGGAAAGAATCAATGTTAATACACGAATAAGGAAAGCAAATTCATATATATAGGATATCCTATATACAATGATCGGAAGATAATAGTCTATTATATATAATGACATATTGAAGAAGGTGATGAATAGGATATATTTTTGGGCCATAAATGTTTTGCGAAAAATTTCTAGAGTAATATCATTGGAGTGAAATCCAATTAATGAGTAAGCTGGAAAAAGATGTCTAATAAAAAAGAAGGAAATCTTTGATTTTTAGATTATTACATGACATATGAAATACTTTATTTGAAAAGTTATGCTGGTACTTTAGGACTATAATATTCATGTGGAGTGTTTATATGAACAATAAATAATATAAAAACTTTCATCTTATTATTGCTCAAGCTAAAGAAGTACACCTATCTGGAAGAAGATGATAATTGTTAGAGAAGTGATAGAACATTAAATCTGGTGGCAACCTAAGTAGGGCAATTCTAATTTTTGATTTAACAATTAAACTAATCTAGGAGCACTATATCATGTATTATATGGTGTTCTAATTGTTAGAAGATAAAACTATCTAATTTTGTGATAGTTGGATAGTGGAATGAGAACACGTTGAAGGAAAATCTCCCACATGAATTGATGCAACACATAATGAAAAACATTTGCACATCCAATAGAGGTTGAATTTAACAATTCGGCGTGGTGGATGAAAATTACAAATGAAATTTGCACAGTGAAAAATACATAAAATTATTTGAGATATGAAGCTGAAAAGAAGTATGCAAACAAATTTATATGGACAAAGAGATCACTAATCAAAGTTTCTTTTTGTGGAGTTCCTGAAAGTTTAATTAAACTTCCTACATATGAAACTTTGAAAAGAAAAAAAAATATCTTACTTGTAGATGTTGATTTTGCAGTGATTAAAAATTAAATAAGAAAGCATGATACATTTATTCCTAACCTCTCCAATAGTTGCGAGGCTATGGAGAATTTTTTCTACTTGTGAAAATATATAAAATGGAGAAATTCAGCTAACATAAGTCATAGTTAAATGATGGAAAACTTTAATTGACCCAAAACTTAAGCCACTTTTCTATGATGTGTCTACTATCATAATGTGAAAAACTATGAAACAGAAAAAATGCTTTAAGCATAAATGCAACATGAGATTCCATAATTTACTACATCAAAAGCAGTCCATCTTAAATCAATTGATTAGAGTAAGATCTCCTTGATTGTATAATGTACATGGAAATTCGCCAACGCTCATTTTGAATTTGCACAACTATAAAATCAGGAGTTTAATTAACTAAGGTATTATATAAATAACCAAGGATAAATACAATAAAATGCAACACATATGGTATTAGTAGAGAGAAACGGAAAGAAACTCTTATAACTTTTGCTTGAGGGATAACAAAGGGGATTTGATTTTTGCACCGACATAAGATATACAAAAAATAATTGAAGCTATAGAAAGCTCTCTAATATTGCAGAGCTGCTAATGTACATAATATTCAACTAGAGACAAATTCATTAATTCTCAAAAACATTTAGTGAACAAGTAGAAGATACCATGAGAGATTATAGAGATATTGGAAGAGGTAAGAGATGCAATGACACAATCCCTTGCTCATATAGTTCAACAACTTGGCTATTAACAAATATTACTTTTGAATGTGATGAAATACTATAATTTCGGTCCATTCATTCAGTAATATACCTTTATTGGAAAGAAAATCTCTCAATATGAATAAGTGTCAAGTACCAAGATCAGAAAAATATAAAATCTAAAATAAGACAACACACACATCAGGACATATCATCAAAGTCCCATACAGATGAAATATGCATATTTACTTTCTAGCGTTAGTTTTTTATCTAGTAATAGTTTGCATACTTTTTAACCTTTCTTCTGATGTTTTAACTTTTATTTTGAGATAATTACGGCTGAAGGCCACTCGATCATTCAATTTACTAAAAATTGACTCAATTATAATATTTTATCACCCAATTACCACATTACTTAATCCCCATTGCTTTTTTTTTGTTGTCTTCCATGTGACTGTCTATCTTTCTTTCTGTCTCTATCAATAATGTTTCTCTCTTTCCTTATTTTTTTGTTTGTTACTTCACTTACAAACCCAAATTTAAGATATTTTTTAGTTTGAGTAATAGAAAATTGGTTGGACGGATGTTTTAGAAAGAGTTTTTAGATCTTAATTAAATAAAAAAGATTCAATACAAACTAGCAGACTTCGTATATTTTCTTTTTTATTGTGTTATTGGTGATTAATTATGGTGTTAAAATAAAGGCCTCTTATAATATAAACGTATAGTATGTGTATCTATATTATTATACATAGTTATACACTATATATACAAGGTTATACACTATTTATACAATATAGATGCATTGTATAATAATGTATAAATATTGTATATAAATATATGTGAATATATATACATCTTTTATATATTATTATATAATATTTGTACTCTCTATAACAATGTTGGTGATTTAATGGTAAATTTTCATGATAATAGGTTATTAAAAGCTAGTGATGCATCCTTTTTTCTTTTTGATGAATTTCATATGGATGTGTGTGGCGACAACAAATGATTTTTTAAATTCTTTTCTATAGTGCAGCACATTTATTTAAGAAGCACCTTATGTTTTTTGTCGAACCTTCATATTTTTAGTAGCTGGTCAACAACACCTGTCTTATGCCAAAAATATTGTTTTAAAAAGATTAATTTCTACATACTATGTATTATTTTCAAGTAGTGTTGGCCCAAAAACACGAAAAAGTCATTTGTGGAGCCCTTTATTGTCATCTTGCATTTAGGATCTCTCATAGAATGACATATTTGTTCTTTTTTTATTATATATAAACAGACCTAATCCAAGGATCTTATCCCTCGTGGCGGTCAGAGATTGAGACAAACACCCCCAAGCCTTAACATAAATAAATAGTAATATAAAAGTACAAGGAAGGGGACATAAACCTTACCTCCGCTCCTATGGTGGTACACAATTCGACTAACCTACTAAGGTCGGTCAACTTACCCCCAATTCTAGAAATAAATACTAAACACTTAAGAAGAGAGGACTCCTCTCAAATACAAGTATCTAGGAAATGCATAAACGAGGGAAACTCTCCCTTTACAAAATAAGAAAGGAAAATCAATAAAATCTAGAACCTATTCATAAGAGCTATAACTCCGAAAAAAGAAATAGCTAAGGTAAAAAGGTTAATAGAGTACAAGAGTAGTATAGAGAAGTGCTATACTCAAAAGAAAACCAAAACTGAGTACAAATATTCAAGGTGGTTTTTTCATTCTCCTTAGCTTCTTCCTTCTGAAATTTGCCATATTCAACTTGTCCAAATTGAAGTATCCTTTGACCTCATATGGTAGTTGTTGTGGTGTGTAGAAATGCTGGGAAATATCACTATTGTGACTCAATTTTGAAAGTGAGTCAGCTGTATAATTTACTTCCCTGTAGATATGCCTGCATTGAAAACTTTCCAACTGTCTAATAAGGTGAAGAAGATCACTAATATGTTGTTGGAGTTTCTAAGGAGGAGTGCTATTGTGATTAAGCCATATTGAAAGCAATTAAGAATCAACCTCTAAGATGACCTTACTACAATCATGTTGAATGCACCAGTGCATTCCAAATTTGCTGCATGAATCTCAGCTTGGTTGTTAGAACCATTGCCTAAAGGAGTGGAAAATGCATAAATCATTTTGCCAAGATAGTCCCTAAGTATGCCCCCTCCATGAATCTGTCCAGGATTCTGAAGTGCACTCCCATCAGCATTCAGCTTTTATATACTGATGGGAGGTGGGATCCAAAGAAATTTGAGAATCTTCACTTCATGCCTGCATTTTTCTATCCCTATTACTAGATCTTTGAAATTGTTTGTCCAAGAGATACAGGGGTAGACAGTGTTTAAGAGATGTCACATGTCTTTCATGATAGAAAACTAAACTCTTGAAATGTTGAATTATTTGCCTCTATATTTTGAAGCACATCTATTCTTCCATACGTTCCAACAAACAATTATAGGAAGGGAGTGAATAAACAACTTATGCACCTCATCTTTATGCTCCATAGTCCACCAGGTCATTAACAAGTTCCTGAGAGGAACATGCCTATGACTGCTGCCCAGAAAGCTGAGAAATACTTCCAAATGTAGTTTGCAAAATGTCTAGATACAAATATGTGATCTGTGGTATCCACACATGGTCTGATCCAACATGAACAGTCAACATACTCTCCTCTAAAAGAAGTAATCCTCTCATTAGTGGGGAGTTTGTCTCTAAGTGCTCTCCACAAAAGAAAAGAGATCTTGTAGGGAATATTTTTGTTCAATGTGAGAGTATTAATCAGGTTCTTGACTTTTTTCTTCCTTATAATGTCCCAAGCAGAAGAACATGCGAAGGAGACATCAGAATTTGGTTTCCAGATTGCAGAGTCTCAGATCCATTCTTGTTATTGCAATGGATTTCTCAAAATTGCAGGAACCATAAGGGGGGAATGAATTCTTACCATACCTTCATCCCATTGTCCATTCACAAGGAAGTTAGAAACTCTATATGTTTCCTCACTAAAGATTTCCTAGTATTCCTTTTCTTTGTCACAGGATTAGCCCTTTGACAGTATTTGCCTCTGAGGAATTAGCCCCACACAATGAATTCTTGGTCCTAAACATCCTATTTATACTGTAAAAAGGTGAGGACATTAGAAATTAATCTATTACCTACACCTCCCTCATCATAAGGAAAGCTGAGAGTATCCCATAAAGCCCAATGATATTTTTTCTTATTTCTATCCTACCCCTAAAAGAAGTCATCAGTCAATTGGTTGATGTACTTAAGAGTAGACTTAGGAGGAGATATAACAGTTAGAGTATGTATAGGGGGGATTGCAGGACATATTTTACCAATGTAAGACCACCATAGCTCAATATTCTAGCTTGTCAACCACTAATTTTCTTGATCACTTTTGCAACCATAGCAGAGTAGTAACTAATTCTTTGATGACCTATGTATAGGGGGAACTAAGGTAGATAAGTGGATCTCCTTTTGCACAAAACCAGTGACTTCTCTGATTATGTTCACAATGGTTTGAGGATTTTTTAGGGGACCATAAAATGGCTTTTGTCCCTATTAACGAGCTAATCTGACACTGTCTCATATGTACCCAAAGTGTGCATAATAAGCTGAAGAGATTGCTTATGGATTGAAGTAAAAATTATCACATCATTTGGAAAACTCAGTTGGTTGATCTGAGGACCCCTCTTTTCCATCTGAAAGCCCTGATAAAGATGATTTTGATTAAGAATATTCAGCATTCTAGTCAAAACTTCTGCTCCCATAATGAACATGGTTGGGGATAAATGATCCCCTTGTCTTAACCCTCTTTTAGACTTGAAAAATTTATGTTTTGAGCCATTGATGATAATAGAGTACCAATTGTTGCTCATTATTATCCATACCATGTCAATAAATACTTCTCCAAATCCCATTCTTCTTAGTACCAAACAAGTATAAGACCAAGAGACCCTATCATATGCTTTTTCCATGTCAGGTTTGATAACCACATTGTCTCCTTCCTTAGGTTTCTTGATACCATGAGTGATTTCTTGAGCCAACATGATTTTCTCAGCAATACTTCTCCCCTTAACAAATCTTGATTGATTTTTAGAAATAAGGTTAGGGAGATTAGGAGCCAATCTTAGACAAAAAAGTTTGTTTATGATCTTATTAGTAAAGTTACTAAGGCTTATTGGTCTGAATTCAGTAAACTTATTAGGATGGTCTTTTTTTGGGAGTGAGACCAAATGGTATGGGAAAGTTACTTTGGTATGTGGTGGCCACAAAACAATAATATGACCACATTCAGAATGTAAATATTAATAACTTCCCAGCAAGCTTGGAAGAACTTGCCACTCATACCATCAGGCCCAACTGCAGAATTGGGGTATATTGACCCTAATAGTACACCAAAGATTACTATAGATGGAAAATTGAATGAGCTTTCCCCACAGGGGTCTTCTGAGTAAATCTCTACACTTGGCATATACAACGGTAGTATTGAAGAGATGTTGTGCACTCCACATGCTTCATTTCACAAGTTACCTGTTGCTCATCATTATCCAGTACCTCACATTCTATATCATTGGTCCAAAAGATCCAACTTTTTCCATTGTTGTTGCAAAAGGCTTTGTCCATATTAATCTAAAGTTTGTTAGTATTGATGTGTGCATTATCTGAGAATGGTTCAAGAATAGTAATGATGGATAGCTTATGCATCTTTTTGAGTTGTTGCAGTCTTTTCAGTGCCCCTTTGATATTAATACTCCTTGCATTCCAATAGATAGCACTGATCATTAAAAACCTTTACTCTTAGCTTTAGTGCTGGGTCTTCTAGAAATAGCAGATGTACTGATGGATCTGGACTTGATAGTTTGTCTTTGAATCTTTCTTCCTCTTGGAGATAAACCCTACTGATCAGAAACCTCCTGAATTTCCTCCTATAAATCATTATATGCAGTTGACCTAAACGCTGTTATAAGTTGCTTACTAGTCTCTTCATCCTCCTTATCATTTTCCTCTAGTGACAATTTATCCTTATCCAGCTCATCTTCAAAATTCACAGCATTGTACTCATCAACATCTCTTGGTGTATTATTAAGTTAATAAGGTTCCTTAAGACTGTTGTATTAGTTTTGGTGGGACTTGGAAGAAACATCATCAATTTTCTGCTTTTCTTCTTGATCCCTCTTCTAATAGCATCCCTCTTCTTCTTACTCATTTTTTCTTGGGATTTATTGTTAGGGGATTTGGGAGATATAGAAAGCTTCTTCTTAGCCTAACCCTGATTATCCTAAACACCCTGCACACCCTGAATACTATTTTGAGCCTGAGGATTTTTAGAGCTATCATGACCCTGAATATTGTAGTTGTGGTTGATGACACTATTCTACATCATCAGACCCTCAGTAGGCATTTCATGAACTCCTCCTAAACTATGGTGTGGCTTGTTCCCTTTATCTAGTCTTTTATCAGTGCCCATAGAATCAACCAGTTCTGACCCTATAGTGTCTTTAAGATCAGAATTCTGAACTTTACTGAGAACACTTGGCATGATCTATGAAGTGGTTGCAAGAGATCTAAGGTCTTTCTAGGTTCAGTAGGTATCCCCTCTCCTTGAAAGCCCCTTCTTGTAACTTAGTTGGTTTCTCCTTAACCCCACCATCCTTTCCTTCTTTATCTTCATAATTATTAGGCCCAATACAAGAGTTATCAACAAGGACATGGGGTTGTGGGAGAATTAAGTCAATACCCGAGTTCCCTTCCTTTTTGTTTTCCATAGATCTTTTCTTGATACCTGTATTATTGCAGATATTATGGGGGTTCTAGAATTTTGGGAGTGATAAGTCAATACCTGATCCTGTAGCATTAGCCTTGTGTTGAGTTGCCTGTACCATCTTTAAAAGGTAGTTATCCTTGTTGTTCTCCTCTCTTTCAGTTTTGTCAATAGGTTGTTCCTGCTCCTCAATTGATGATAAAAGAGCTGCTACAAACTCCTTATTATAGTAATGCCAAGGTAGCTCAAGTAGTGTTACCCAAATGGTAACTATGGGTGTCTCTTCTTCAGGTTTGAAGGTTGGAGTCCATGTTTGGATCCTCATGAGCTAACCTTCAATATGCATCCTTTGTTTTGTCCATACAGTAATATAATCGGTCTTATTGTCTAAATCAATATAGAAATGCCTGGATTGAAGTGTGCTATCTTTACTCTACCAGATAGTTCTATTTGGAGGATAAAATTCTTTCTAATGAGTTCCACCTTGGGCATGGTGCTGCTAATCTTTCCAACAAGTATAAACCTTCACTTTTAAGCCAGTTTAACCATAAAGTCTTCATTGTAAAAGATCACAGCAGTTTAATTGGAGTTTCATTCTTGGCTTGATTAGCTCTTAGTCTAGTAGAAAAGTTTGAACTAATGTGAATAGAGTTAGTTCTGGCACTAAGACCTTTTTGGTATTGCTGATAGGATTTGGTATAGGGGTCTTGTTGTTGTTAACACTAGGGTGTGTGGTTTTGTTAAAATATCTATTATTTTGATTGTTGGGAATATACTTTCCAAAGTTATTAAAAACCTGAGGGAATTTAGGAGGGGGGTTAGAGGTGTTTTTATGGGCCTAGGATGGGGGATTCTAATTGTCATTCTTGTTAGGGTTGTGTTCAGTTTCCAAATGGCTCTTATCTTGCAATATTGAAGCACAATGTTGATCATTTGCATTGGTTTGTGAATGATTCCCCATTGTGTTTATAAACTTAGAAGTACCAGAAGTTGAAATAACACAAGTAAGCTTACCTGATTCTTTCTGATATTGCATTTCCTACACATTTTTCCCTATTGAATTTTGCTCAGTTATGGCCAACTGTGGTGCTTGGTTATGACTCAAGCCTTTCAAATTGCTATTATTGTTTTTTTGTTCTTGAGAGACTTGGTCCTTAGTGGTGCTTCCTTATTTGGCTACTACAGGTATTTTCTTCAGTATTTGAATCATAATGACCTTGCGACTTGTCAAATTTTGAACCTTTACTCAAACTCGAATTACTGGGAACTTGATTTTTCTAATTTGAACTTGGTGTACTTATTTGAATTGGAATTTTTTGTTGAGCATCAACAAGCTCATCTTCATGATCCTTTTTCCCTTGGTGTTGGTCTGAAAAAACCACCTGGTCTCCGATTACCTAATCGGAATTTGCTTCAACCATCTTTCGATCATCTTTTTTGCCTAAAGTTTCATTGATAGGTGCATGTTGGTGTGCTGAGTAAAACCCTATGGTGGTTATTCCTCGAATATCATCTGAAATCCTTTGAAATTGACGGTGGTCAAGCGATGTATTGTCGAATCTCACAAGAAATGACTGCTGAGTTCTAACAATTGGGATGGTGGTTTGGTCTGATGCTTGGACCATATATGGCTCTAGTGATGTAGAATCATCTCCCACAGTTGCCTCTACTTGAATCAAACTAGATTCTTTTAGGAACATTATTCTTTGTGCCCAGTTCATGTCTTCATCCGAAATTGCTACAATTTGCAAATTCGAAGAATTATGAGATGCATTAGGAGAAGATGGTTGATGGCTTTTGTTCATCTGGAGATTTACATCTTTTGGGACTGATCTAGTGGCCTGGAAAGCTATACCGGCGGCGGTGAGGCCATTCCGACGGAACTGTAGAGTATGTAACGGCTATTTTTTATTTAATTGTTAGAGAGAGTTTGTGTTGTACTTTAGACTTGACTACAACGGGATAAAAATGCAATTCATTAAACGTCAACTTGAAAAAATGAACTAAAAATGTTACAACAAGTACAATTATTTATTTGTGCATGCTTTAAGTTATTTGAAGTACTTTAAATTTTGGGAATGAAAAGAGAAGAAGAAACCCTATAAGCATACAACTTAAGTAGAATCATCATTTTGAGAAAATTCAAGAGATTTTTTCCCTTCATGATTTTTTCGAAAAACATTTTTCGTGTAATCACCAAAGAAGACTTATTTGTAGTGAGCAACTCCATCACTTTCCACAAGTTGAGGCAACGGACCTATCTTCCCACATGGCTTTGGTGTAGCAAACAATGGAACTGAAAGTCTTGATTCTGAATTTGTTGTATGAACTCTATGTTCCACGCTTTTGTATCTCCCATTACTTAAGATCTAAATCCAAAATCCAAAAACAAAATGTTAGGAGAAAACAAATGTTTAATATTTACAAATATTAGGCTCCATTTCCTTTGATTATGTAAAAATCTACTGTATATTTCATAAGAGTAACTTATATGCTGACTATGTAAAACTATCTAGCAACCTTAAAGATATAACTACAAATAGTCCTTATGAAAGTGATTTTGTATTCTAAATAATAAAGGTAGGTTACTGACTACAACAAGTTAAAATACATTAATAGTGTAAAACTTTCTTAAACTTTTAGTGTATAAACTTACACACTCTTGACTCTTTAAATTTATTCTAATACTATATGGTTACCTAAAATGATAACTATAAGTAGGTAATTGTCTGTAAAATGAAATCAATAACCTAGGAATAAATAATGGGGATCACATTGGTGGGAATATAGGCCGATATGTCTCCATCTTGTGTTTCAATGACGGATAAGGTGGTCAAGCTACCTGTGCCTGAGTTGAGAGAAGCATTATGAATTACTGAAACATTGACAGGAGTGCCCTTTTTCTATAAATAGAGGGAGCAAAAAGGGGGCTTTTCTCCCCTTTACAATATGAAAATTAATTATCTACTACAACAAATCAAATATATTATATAAATATAATAGTGTAAAATAAAATTCTTTATGTTGTCAGTATAAAAAAGTGAAACCCATTCTTACTTGAATGGTATCTCCAACGTTGATAACTAAAGCACCAGGAATGGGAGGAATCTCTATCCACTCATCTTCCACATCTTTTTCAAGTTTAACATATAGATGCCATCTTGTAGTAAAACAGTTAGGGTTACCATGTCCGAATGGCGTCCGACGCCTACTGTTAGCTCTTGATTAACTTGGGCAAAAGTTCATGTTTACCATTTCGAGCCCTGTTAGTGATTCAAATTTTGCTTCATTTAGTGTTACTCCAATATTATCAAATAATATCTCCAATAGTACCCTCACCATTTTTGTTGATGACTTCAAGTATTAAAGAGCCACATCCCTAACATGTGAAAAAAAATAAAACAAAGTGAGGTTTCAACTTAATTCTTATGTTTGATAACTAACAAAAAATATTGTCCAAAATTTATTTATACATAATATAGAAAATACTATTGGAATGGGGTGATTGGGGGTGAGGAGGAGATAATTAACGTGGAACACCACTTATGATGCTTGTTTTCTATTCCCACAAGGGAAGTCATATTTCCGAGTTCTAAATAACTTATTTTTCTAGAGAGCATGACCAACCAATTATGAGATCCCCCCCCCCTTTATACGAAACATACCTTAAGTCAATTAAAAGATAATTGTAAATACGCATTCATAAAAAATAAAAGTAATAACATATTATTACCTGCTACAATAAGGTAAAATACAAAAAAAAGGTGCACCGATAAAGTTGAGGAATTGACATGTACATGACGATATGCATACTCTATTTGATAGAATTTTATTTATTTGCACTATTATTGTAGAAAAAAATTATACCATGAAAAATAGGACTAGTAAGTGATCAAAGAGGAAGTGAAGAAGGGTTCCTACTTGCATTGAGGAGGCCATTGTGCATGTGCCTCATCATCATTAGTATACATCATACTGACATAATCTTACCATTCCAAAGCCATTTCCTTTCCAGGTACAAAACTAGTCCCATATTTTACCAAAGGACTTGGGCTCACTTATTTTTGATAAACAGATTTTTTCATAGATGGTTGATCAAACAAGTTATGGGCCGCAACTTTAACAGATTCCAACAATTCCAAAGTCACACCATGATTTACTACTTGAAAGAATTCAAGTGTCTCAACAGCCATTGTAATAGCTCCCACTACTTGATCATGCTCAGGTCCGTATAATTTTGATAAATCAATGTCCACCAATATTTGATCATCATCATTTGAATTGATGATTTTCTTGTCAATTAATTTTCTTTCATTTGGTGGTTGTATGTATCTTTCTAGTACCATGTTAATGTCATTGTCTACAAGTCCCTTTACTCCATTACCCTTTTGGACCACAAAATCAAACAAGGCATTACTTTCATCAATACTTGGGGCCATATTATATTCTTGAAAATATTCTTTTTCCTCTTTTGGATTGTTGGTTAATCAAGATCTTGTGATTTTCAATGAGGAAATTGTGCTTTCTGTATATACCAATCTATAGAAAAAGTTTTGTTTTTTTGTATATAGTCAAATTCTATTTTATATTCAAAAATCAAGATTTTTGCACTTGAATTTGTTTGAAATATATTATGATCAAGTTGAACATCAAAATATATATATGAAATGTAGAAGACATTTTTCTTTGATTCTTTATTCTAACCTTTGCTTGGATTAGTTTAATTGTTGTCTAAGAATCAACCCAAAAACCATATAATAATATGGATGTCCAAGACTCCAATGAGATGTAAGGTTCATAAATGCATGGTTTTGACCCTCAAAGTAGGTGAAGACAAAGAATATTTTTTGTGCTTGAATAAAAATTTTTCAAGTTGCAAAGATTATCAATTGCACACTATTCCAAATCAATATTTCTGGTTAGTGAAGTTTTAGGAATAAAATTTACCATATCATAATAATATATATTACATGTGATAAGATACTTTGAGCCTGTTTGGATTGACTTATTTTAAGTATTTTAAAGTCAAAATAACTTTTAGGCACTATTGAAATATTTGGTTAAATTTAAAAAATGCAGCACTTGATTTTAAGCTAAAATAAAATAAAAAAATCAAAAATTAAAAATTAATTCAAACAGTCTCTTTATTAATGACACATGATGAAATCACACTTTCTTTTTGTTTAGTCAACTGGAAAAAAGAGTGGTTAGTATCTCCTTATCATAGAATAATTTATAAATACGAGTTTAGATCAAAAGGGTGATTCATCTATTATGGCATGAACCATGATGCCTTTTGGTTGTCAAATTTGAGACTTTGCACCAATGTGAGTGTTTTGTTGTTAGGAAGAATGTATTACAAACCTTTCGTGATGGCCTTTAACAACCGAGACGTAATATCAATTCATTGTCAAAACTCGATGTACACAAGTTTGGGTTAGGGTTTGTGGGTTTTACTTCATTTACAAGTTGATAATTTATGTTATTTTCAGGCTTGGCTCGATAGAGTTAGAAAAAAGGTAAGAGCCTTAGGCCTCCAAATTTGAGAGGCCTCAATTTTTTTAGCAATAATAGGTTCTTCTTTTTGAAAAAAACAACATATCGAGATTATTTATAAAAATGATATATATATATTAGTAAAACAAAATATTAAGTGCATATTTTAGTGAATATAAATTGACAAGAATATGATCAATTATTCTTGGTGTAACTTATGTAACCACTAACTCATGCTCTACCTCATTATGCTTTGCAGCACATATAACTCCCAAGGCATAAAATCCTCCATTAATTTACCTAAATTATTATCCACTTTATTCCTATCAAGACAAGGAAAATTTCCTCACTTATAAATAGTGGTGTTCTTTCTTTGTGAAGGATGGAAGAAAGATGAGAAGTGTAGATAATATTGTAGTGTGTAGTAGTGAAAGAGAGTGTTGAGACAAGAAAATATTCTAAGTCTTCAATTATATTCACTTTACAAAAGAGAGTAATTATATTTTGACAGAAGATGTTCTTTTTGTGGAGCGTTGGACTCTTCAACTAATCTAGAGTTACTTGAGTTGTACAACTTTGTTGGGCTATTGTATTGTCATGACCCAACCCTGTAGGCCGTGACTGGGGCCCGACCTGGACCCCCGTATACATATATGTTAACCATAACCGAATTACAACTAAACATGACATGGGATTTGAGGAAATATAAAGTCATC
Organism: Solanum dulcamara; assembly: GCF_947179165.1. NCBI lineage: Eukaryota > Viridiplantae > Streptophyta > Magnoliopsida > Solanales > Solanaceae > Solanum > Solanum dulcamara. The sequence goes on from NC_077245.1 coordinate 58,008,140, forward strand.
TTGAATATTGTCCCAACCATTATCTATCCCCTGAAGAGTTACAACATCAAGATGATATAACACGTAAGCCAACATGGTTGTCATTACATATAGGAGAACCTTGCTATACATAACATATGCATATACGCAAGCCGACAAGGCTACCATTGTGAATGGGACTTTCTGAAATATAAGTCATACTAGTACAGCTGGATCACATTTACACACAACCCACATACATGTATACAGACCTCTAAGAATATTAACAGTGACATATGGAGGGATAGGGCCCCCTCTGTACCCCTAAATAAAAAAAATAAATATATACATCAAGGGACCAGTACCAAAATCTAGGCTCCAGCACAATGGAGCGCTTCTGAACCACTGAGTAGGACTCCTATACTAGCGGATCTCCAAAGTGTATATCTATACCTATGGGCATGAAACGCAGCCCCCCGAGGAAAGGGAGGCCAGTACGAGATATGTACTGAGTATACAAAGCATAACATAGCATAAATGGGAGCATATCTGAAATAGAGGCTCAAGTGATAAGTATGTTACCTAAGAAACCATTGTACCTGTACCTTGTGAATCATAAAAGCATGTATGCTCATATCATACAATATAGCTGAATCTTTTAGGGACTGGTGAATCATATATCTGTAGGACCATCATAGGGCCCGGCGCCATCATCTCCTTATCACACCACATCATCATATATATACATACGTACCCGGCCCTCTAGTGAGGGACTCGGTGAGTTGTTCATGTCATTGCATTATTATATCTTCATATAGCGTATCCGACCCTTTAGTGAGGGACTCAGTTGATAATGCAATGAACTATGCAAGATTACATACCCGTCCTGGGACTCGGTGAAAGAAGTGTTACAGTATACATGAGTGGAGTAGTGAGTAACCATATGCAATTTAAATCATTATCAGAGACTCGACAGTATAAGAGGATTAAGCCATCGTCTGAGGACCCGAGTAGTAGTATAGTTATCTTAAGTGCCCTCTAAATTCCATTAGGGGCTATATCAATTAGAATCTCATGGACCCTAGACATGTACTAAAGTAATGCTATCCGCTTATGGAATCAGAAGCACTTGTTGTCATATAGTCTTTAAGACTAGGAGCTTGTACATTAGTTATTTCCTTAACATATAGAAAGTTCTAGGAAATTAATTCAACTACTATAAGAGTTCAACATCCAGAGGTGAATAAGAGACACTTAGGAATGGAGTTACCTCAGAGATCGTATCACCTTTTACTTACCTCTAAGACATGCCAAAATAAGAGAAAGAATAGGCTTTACATACTCTGTACTTTCTTTCATGTAGTCATCATGTACATATTTAGTGACCGGACCATCATGGGGATCGGTGAAAAAACATGGCATAATAACCTCATTTTCATGCCAAATACATCTCAAGAGAAAGGAAGGATAGTTTTACATACACTACTTTTTAACACGTAGAATCCTTGAAAGGCAATACTTGATTCTTGTAGGGGTTCCAACATCAAGCAGTGGATAGGGATTATGAGGCATACTGGGAGTTTTGGTAATGAAATTATCCCCACATTTCATATACAACCCACTTAAGGCTAAGACGTGCCAAAAGGAAAGAGAGATAGCTTTACATACCTACAGCAGCTCACTCGTAACCCAGCTTGCTTTGTACTCCTTCAACCTATTTAACACCAGAGTAACACTACGATTAATGACCTTCAACTTTACGGATCCCAAATTCATATTCAAGTATCCCTAGGACTCATTTCCTTATCTATTTCCCCCGACTAGTTTATTACTAGTTTCGAAGTTAGCAGAAATCGGGCAGCATCTCCCCTATAACTTGCCCTATCCAAACTTCCAATTTTAATATATAACCTTAGAAGACATATTCACAACAAAAATCATCAACCATATATAATAAAACTAATTCTACATTATTCAAAACAAGTCCCAAACAGCCCACTTGAAACTACGACTCCAAAATACAGTTTTTAATCTCTATTCCGTAAAACCTTTACCCATACGTAACGGAGTGTTATGTAGATGCAACCAGAAGATACCACACACCTTTTGTAACGTGTTCCATCCCTGCAACACATAATAAAACTACTTCCAACCGCAGCACCACACTCGCAACAACACTACCCTCTTCTGATTTAACTAGAACGACTCCAATTTAGTTAGTTTCTAACGTCAAGCATCCTTGTGCAGTTTTTATACTTCCATCCACATATAAGACATGTAATACACTCCATAACCACACCATAAACTCCAAATTGTAAGGAAAACCCTTACCTTACCCGATATTGGCCAAAGCTTGCCAAAATTCACCTAGAAGTTCTTCTAGCGCGGCTGAAATGTCGTGGCTGTTTGCTATCTGTTTGGTGATGCTCCAAACCATATATTTACATTATTAAAACCTCAATATCATCTTGGTATACCCTAGATAATTAATTTACATAAATAAATCAATGAACCTAGCTTTTCTCTCTCAAATCCGAAGCTCCCTCTCTCTTAGCTTAGGGTTTCTTTTTCTCCTTTGTTTTGAATTTTTGGATAAAGAACGACTTTAAGAGTCATAAAACATGTATATATAGGCTGCCTTGGGAGGTGACATATGTCATCCCCTTAGGGTGACACGTGTCCATCCCTTTTTGGGCCAACACATCTATGCAACCAATCTGGGGCTGCCACGTGGCAGGTGGGGTCTACCCCCAAGCAAGCAGGTGGGTCACATTCTTGCTTCAGCTACGGCCACGTGTCACTCCCTCCTTACTGCCATGTGTCATTCTCTCCTCTTCCTCATGGGTTATTTTATGAACTTATGTAATCCTTGCTATGTCAGCTTGATATGTACTCACTTCGAAATAAATACGATGGGCCCCGCACTTATACAAGGAAGACCCGAATCTTAGGAAAATTTTTTTGAAGGGCGTTACATTATCTCCCCCTTGGGATCATTCGTCCTCGAATGACGAGCAACCAAGAATGGAATCGGGGTACAAATCACAATCAAAACTCAGTCATTCAATCAAAACTCAAAAAGGTACAAATGAATTCGAGTCAAGGAAATGGTCATTACCTTCAATATCCTCCTCGGTAGGCTCGAATAGATGTGGATATTTAGATTTCATGGCTTCCTCCGCTTCCCATGTGGCTTCCTCAACAAATTGATTCCTCCACAGGACCTTGACTGAGGCAACTTCTTTGTTCCTCAACTTGCGAATTTGGCAATCAAGAATTTGGACTGGAACCTCTTCATAAGACAAGCTATCCTTAATTCCAACGCTGTCAATGGGGACTACCAACGAGGGATCACCCAAGCACTTTTTCAACATCAAAACGTAGAATACCGGATGAATAGCAGCTAGCTCTGAGGGTAAGTCCAACTTATAAGCAACACTTCCGATCCGCCTCAAAATTTGGTACGGACCAATATATCAAGGATAACCTTTGTGTTAGATTTCTTAAGCTTAAATACCAGGTTGGTTTTTGGGGCATGTGCCACCATGACCTCAATTTTGGGATCGTGACAACTTTCTTTTGGTTATTTCTGCGATCGTTTAGATCTTTTACTTGAAGACTCACATTTAGTTGTATATGAATAAATATGTTTGAAGGATTCAGCATTATCTGACTCAATTACCATATTAACATGAATTTTAGAAGTGTCAGATTTGTGAACTAAAAACCTACAATTCTTGATTGAGTTTTGTTTTGGTCTCCCTATTGAGTATTAAGTTAGCCGTAAAAATAGCTTTCTCCCATAAACTCTACAGTAAATCGGAACTTATTAATGAAGCATTGATCATCTCCTCAAATGTTTTTTTTACTTTTCTCAATTCCATTTGATTGTGGTATGTAGCAAGTTAGTAGTTTGATGAATAATTCCATATGTACAGAGGGAGAGGGGTTAAGCCAGGACATAATGCGCTCACCCTGGCATTTGATCACGACCGAGCTGGCTCGAATCAACACCGATAGCTAGTACTCATACCCACATCAAAAAAATAGATGCAGAGTGTAGTATGAGTACCAAAACAACATGTACCCAGTAGGTATCATAGGCTGACTGAGCAAGATAAATAAAAGGAAACTGAAATGCTAGTAAAAGATCACAACCAAAGATAGGATAAGAAGTAAATTTAGGTATGTACACGAGCATACAAACAAACAAAGAGAAAGAATCTAACTAAATCCACCGAGCTCTCATAAACCTGATGGGTACTCTTATGCACAAGTAAAGAGTAACTATGTGCACTAACTCCCATAAGCCCGACAGATCCAAGAATAGCCGAAGGAAAATGAACTGAGCTAAAAGGATTCTTATAATATTGCCATCTCTCAGACTTGAACCAGACCATTCCCAACTCTAATACCTCAATCCAAAGCTGAGAGTAGATGAAGATATTAAACCGAAGATTCATCAGGGAATAAGGATTTGAATTACGTGTAAGATGGACCACGCACTTCGATTAGGTAACTGTAGCTAATGAGTCAACACGAGTAAGCTCGACCACTAATTTTGATCGGGTAACTATAGCCAAGGGTGAAACATGAGTAAGCTAGACCATGGACTTCAACTGGGTAACTGTAGCTAAGGATCCTAATTACAAGTAAGTTAGATAACATACTTCAACTGGCTAACTATAGCTAAGGAGCCGAACACAAGCAAGATGGACCATAGACTTTAACCTGGTAACTATAGCTAGGGGAGAGAACTGAATTAGAATCAGCGACTAACCGTGCGTCATAGGGAGTACCCCCAAACCGAGTGTTATCAGCACACCACTCTAGCCCAAACCAAATATAACCCGAATCATCGAGAAGACTCTCAAGAATCAAGAACCAAGTGATACAGGACCAATAGGAGAATAGGGCATTATGGAGGTAAGGTCACAAGCTATGTTATCGCCTAACTAAAGCTCAGACTATCAGATTGAAGTTAGCTATATCAATCTATAGGGAGCTAACCATCCGAAACTACGTTGGATAAGTTTTAAGGCCCAACGACACCAAGATCGCACAAGTCTAAGGCAATCACTAGTCTAAGACTAGAATAAGGCCCAACACGCTTCCAAACATATAACCACATGCACGACATTCACCACAAGGCATGGATGATCAACATTAATAGGAGTCATGTTTACATAGTCCAATAATTTCCCGAAAAATAACACCTAGGCATGGAATCTAGGAATCTAGCATGCTTGACACCCAAGCGCCTCCAAACTCATATAATTCAATATACAATTTACTAAAAATGCTCAGTTTAATGAGGGAAAAATGGTAGCCTACTTGTAGGCCGACTTTGTGGTCCAACTCATGAAATTGAAGCTTTTTCCTTTCCAAGCGGCCTTCAAATGTTGCCACGCTATCACCAATAGAATCACAATGTTAATACGGTCGTTATGACACTAAGATTATTGAATTCAAAGGCGGGCCAATTTTAGAGTCTAAAACTGGAAATATGGGACCCATATTCAAAATTCCAAAATTGATCCCAAAAACTAGTCCAAAGCAGCACCCCAATCTCACAAATCAATTTGGTAAATAGTACGAGTTGGGAAATGACACGAAATGGGCATGCAACAAAAATCCCACAATAAAGCTAAAAGAGAATATATGGCATCTTCTAAAAGTAGAAAAATTCTCAAAAACGGAACCTTATGACCCAAGTCAAGTAAACTACGATGTTCCTTGCAGAAAAACTCAAAAGTTAGCCTCAAGAATTACTAAAAATGGAGTTAGGATGATCAAGTTAAAAATATCTAAAAACTTACTAAAATAACACTCTGAAAATGGGACATGCAGCATCTAAGACATTGAATTTACCTCCAAAGAAGCTTCCAATGCACTCTCTGAGTCCCTAATGCGTTACCCTCAAAATCCTCTTGAAGTTTAACCTTTGAATAGCCAAAATTGATAAAGGAACGAGAGAGAATTTGAGTTCTAAAACATGGAAGATGGTTGATTCTCATTTATGGTATTAATTTAAAAGACTAGTTAATTGCTCTTCGTGATCGTTGGGGCACGTGTCACGATTGCAACCAGCTCACAAAAAGACCATCACAATTGCGATGGTCAAGTCTCATGATCATGAAGACCAACTAGGTCAAACCCAGTCAAATTTTCATTGCAATCGTGATGGCTCATTCGCGAATTCAGTGAGGAAAGCCACCTGCACCAGCAACTGCTGAAACAGCTGATTCTCACTAAGTTCGAATACTCCAATGGTGTGCTTGGAATTCATCCAAAATCCCATGCGCGCAAAGGAAATACTCTACCCTATAAAATTTGACATTCCTGATTCAATGGAATATTCAAAATTCCCATATGAGGTGATTTTAATAAAAAGTGGATCCCACACCCAAGTGATTTTGAGCCTATTTTCACAACAGACCTCAGGATTTGACCGAAAGCCTCGGGTAGTGAACGAAGGGTCATTCTTGACCAAACTTGATATTCCAGAACTAACTACAATGTCTGAATTTTAATCTGAACGCATTTTTCAATAATGTTGACCAAATCTAACTATAGACGAAATTTCAAAGGCAAAGGCGCCAAATTGTCCTAAACTCATACTAATTGCCTTGGTACTCGTGTTGAACATGCTACTATTCTAATTTGGCCATTCTAGAGCTGATGAAATCATCATATTTTTGTTCTGAGGTCATTTTCCTGAAGTTATGACTGAAGTCAACTTTTTAAGTTATAAAAGCTCCAAAATAGGGAAACAGGCCTGAAACCCAAAAAAACGACCATGCATTCGAACAGCCAATGCCAGTAAGTCATAAATGAATTGGGGTCGCTATAGGAACGCTCTAAACAACGGAATGAATGTTTAAATTCAAAAATAACCTGGAGGGTCATTATAATTTTATAGGCCCTTTATTTAAAAGGGTCAGCCCATCCCAACCCATTTAACTAGCTAGCCCTTTAGGGTAGGATTGAGTTGGGTTGGATTGGATTTGGCCAACCTATTTTGACAACTCTATTCATTACTCATACCAATCTAATATTACTGTTTAAAAAAGAAGTGAAAAATAATTTTGTAGATTTAAGCTTAATAAATTTTAGCTCAATTGCCAATAAAATTATATCTATAATCTTACATAAAAAGTTAACATTTAGATCACTTACCAATTAAAGAGTTCCTTCTATATGCACAAAAGATTATGCTAAGATAGTGGAGAGAATAATTGTTAATACATAAATAAGGAAAGAAAATTCATATATCTAGGATATCCTATATACTATGATCAGAAGAAAATAGCCTATTATATATAATGACATATTGAAGAAGGTGATGAAGAGGATAAATTTTTGGGCCATAAATTTTTTGCCAAAAAATTCTAGAGTAATACAATTGGAGTGAAAGCCAATCAATGAGTAAGTTGGAAAAAGATGTGTAGTAAAAAAGAAGGAAATCTTTGATTTTTAGATTATTACATGACATATGAAATACTTTATTTGAAAAGTTGTGCTGGTACTTTAGGACCATAATATTCATGTGGATTTCTTATATGAACAATAAATAATATAAGAACTTTCATCTTATTATTGCTCAAGCTAAAGAAGTACATCTATCTGGAAGAAGATGATAATTATTAGAGAAGTGATAGAACATTAAATCTGGTGACAAACTAAGCAGGGCAATTCTAATTTTTGATTTGACAATTAAACTAATCTAGGAGCACTATATCATGTACTATATGGTGTTCTAATTGTTAGAAGATACAACTATCTAATTTTTTGATAGTTGGATAGTGGAATGAGAACACGTTGAAGAAAAATCTCCCACATGAATTGATGCAATACATAATGAGGAACATTTGCACATCCAATAGAGGTTGAAGTTAACAATTCAGCGTGGTGGATGAAAATTACAAATGAAATTTGCACAATGAAAAATGCATAAAATTATTTGAGAAATAAAACTGAAAAGAAGTATGCAAACAAATTTATATGGACAAGAGATCACTCATCAAAGTTTCTTTTTGTGCAGTGCCTGAAAGTTTAATTAAAATTCCTACATATGAAAATTTGAAAAGAAAAAAGATATCTTACTTGTAGATCTTGATTTTGTAGTGATAAAAAATTAAATAAGAAATCATGTTACATTTACTCCTAAACTCTGCAATAGTTGCAAGGCTATGGAGAATTTTTTTCTACTTGTGAAAATATACAAAATGGAGAAATTCAGCTAACATAAGCCATAGTTAAATGATGGACAACTTTAATTGACCCAAAACTTAAGCCAATTTTCTATGACGTGTCTACTATCATAATGTGAAAACTATGAAACAGAAAAAATGCTTTAAGCATAAATGCAACATGACATTCCATAATTTACTACATCAAAAGCAATTCATCTTAAATCAATTGATTAGAGTAAGATCTCCTTCATTGTATAATGTACATAGAAATTCGCCAACGCTCATTCAAAATTTGCACAACTATAAAATTAGGAGTTTAATTAGCTAAGGTTTGATATAAATAACCAAGGATAAATACAATAAAATGCAACACATGGTATTAGTAGAGAGAAACGGAAAGAAACTCTTATAACTTTTGCTTGAGGGATAACAAAGGGGATCTGATTTTTGCAACAACAACATATACACAAAACAATTGAAGCTATAGAAAGCTCTCTAATATTGCAGAGTTGCTAATGTACATAATATTCAACTAGAGACAAATTTATTAATTCTCAAACACATTTAGTGAACAAGTAGAAGATACCATGAGAGATTATAAAGATATTGGAAGAGGTAAGAGATGCAATGACACAATCCCATGCTCATATGTTCAACATCTTTGCTATTAACAAATATTACTTTTGAATGTGATGAAATACTATAATTCCGGTCCATTCATTCAGTAATATACCTTTATTGGAAAGAAAATCTCTCAATATGAATAAGTGTCAAGTACCAAGATCAGAAAAATATAAAACCAAGATAAGACAACACACACATCAGGACATATCATCAAAGTCCCATACAGATGAAATGTGCATATTTACTTTCTAGCGTTAGTTTTTTTATCTAGTAATAGTTTGCATACTTTTTACCCCTTTCTTCTGATGTTTTAACTTTTATTTTGAGATAATTACGGCTGAAGGCCACTCGATCATTCAATTTACTAAAAATTGACTCAATTATAATATTTTATCACCCAATTTAACCCAATTACCACATTACTTAATCCCCATTGCTTTTTTCTGTCATCTTCCATGTGACTGTCTATCTTTCTTTCTGTCTCTATCATTCATGTTTCTCTCTTTCCTTTTTCTTTTCTTTTTTACTTCACTTACAAACCCAAATTTAAAATATTTTTTTTTGAGTAAAAGAAAAATGGTTGGTCGGATATTTTAGAAAGAGTTTTTAGATCTTAATTAAATAAAAAAGATTCAATACAATCTGGCAGACTTCGTATATTTTCTTTTTTATTATGTTATTGGTGATTAATTATGGTGTTAAAATAAAGGTCTGTTATAATATAAACGTATAGTATGTGTATCTACATTGTTATACATAGTTATACACTATATATACAAGGTTATACACTATTTATATAATATAGAAACATTGTATGATAAAGTATAAATATTGTATATAAATATATGTGAATATATATACATCTTTTATATATTATAATATAATATTTATACACTTTACAATAATGTTGGTGATTCAATGGTTAATTTTTATGATAATAGGTCATTAAAAGCTATTGATGCGTCCTTTTTTTCTTTTTGATGAATTTCATATGGATGTGTGTGGCGACAACAAATGATTTTTTAAATTATTTTCTATAGTGCAGTACATTTATTTAAGAAGGACCTTATGTTTTTTGTCGAACCTTCATATTATTAGTAGTAGGTCAATAGCACCCATCTTATGACAAAAATATTGTTTTAAAAAGATTAATTTCTAAATACTATGTATTATTTTCAAGAAGTTTTGGCCCACACACACAAAATATTCATTTGTGAAGCCCTTTATTATCATCTTGCATTTAGGATCGCTCATGGAATGACGTATTTGTGTTTTTTATATATATATAAACAGACCTAATCCAAGGATCTTATCCCTCGTGGCGGTTAGAGATTGAGACAAACTCCCCAAAGCCTTAACATAAATAAATAATAATACGAAATTACAAAGAGGGGGACATAGACCTTATGTCACGCCCCGGGATGTTACCCTAGGCGTGGCCGACACTTGAAAGCTATTTCTGGCTTCCAAGCGAACCACCTAGTCCAGTCACACATTTATACAAACACATTTTCTCAACGGAAGACTCAATCAATGAAATACTAGTCATAATTCAGGGCCAAAGGCCAAATAACTATCAAATCAACAAAACAGTTATGGAGGAACTACTCAAAACAACAATCTAACATTTCTACGCTCTGGTCTATGAAGCCTCTATCAACAATCTAGGAGGTGCCAATGACAAGCCCATGGCTACCAACATTCAAAATAAAGGAAACAACAACAAAACTAAACAAGAAAGCTCAACATCCTTTGGAAACTAGGAGGACTCACCAACGAGCTGGGAGTGTATGTGGATCTTCAACGGAGCATCGGTTGATGATCTCTAGTAACTGTCACTGCATCATGAAATGATGCAGGCCAAATGGCATCAGTACATGGAATGTACGAGCATATAAAACGGCCGAATGAAACAATATCAGAAGGAGCCAAATCAACTCAGGAACTTTAACTCGGAAAGAAATATAACTCAAAAAGCGTCCTAAGTCTAAACAAGAATATAGCTTAGATGGGACCAAATCATATACAATCAACTCAATCATACTCGGAGTACTACCAAGACCTATGTGGGAGTTTCTCTTATCTGACAACCATCACTTATGAGCCAGTGAAAGTACAACAAGCTGACGTTGTTGCCGTGTCCGTTCATACTTTGCCAGGATATGAACGAATCAACCAATCATGGATCCAATCCAACCGAGTCCTATAATGTCAGGACAATAAATTTGGGGAAACATCTGACTTTAACGGTTCAATCCTCTCCTATGTTTGGAGACATAGTTATTGGGTTCGAGTATGGACTATACTCTTACCTAATTCGGTGCTCGATACTCCTCCTAAGACTCAATGCTCATAAAACTCCATCCCATCAACTCAATCAAATCACATCGACAAGTCTCATTACAACCTTGTCAGCTCATCAACTCTATCATAATAAAATCTCTCCCAATCATACTATCCGATCAATCTCAATCATATCTTTCAATAATAGATTAAATGTGCATTTATAACAAGATATAAACCTATCCAATCGCTCCTCTATTTATTTAACAAATCTTTTGGGACTCCAAACAATTCCAAGATTTTAAATCAATAATTTAAGATAAATAACATATTTAAGGAAATTAACATTTTTGTCATAATCCACATAATCAAGAAAATAAATAAAGCATGTTTAACAACCCATCTCCATCGACTCATGCTAACAAGAAGATTTTAGGAATTTCTTAGCTCAACAATATCAACACAACAAGAAACAAATTAATAGTAGGCAAGACTCATTCAAACATAAGCCTATCAAGAAACTTCATTCTTATGAACAATTAATCCTCAAAGAAAGTGTAGGGCACATGGGTGTAATCAACCCATGCTTTGGGTGGCCTTACATACCTTAGAATAGATTCTTGAAAAAATCTTATTGTTGGGTCTTCAATGGCAGCTTGAAGTCTTGAAGCTCTTGGAGGCAAATCTTGTTGAAGAAGGATTTGGAGAAGAAAAGAGGAGAGGGAAATTTTTCTAGGGCTTTTAGAGAGAGAGGGAGGCTGAAAAATATGGTCCCAAAATGCTCAAGGATGATACATATATAATTTGGGACAATTCCCAAATTGCCCCTCCTCAAAAGTTCTGAAAAATAGGCCAAAATGCTCTTGGCGCGATAGTGGCGCATCGCGCCATTGCAGCGCCAGGTCGATTACGCCTAAAAACCTACACATCGGTTAGTGGCGTGCTGTGCCAAGGACCAAACTACTGAGGCATATTCTTGGCACGATAGTGGCGCGTCGCGCCCTTACAGCGCCAAGACTATATTTTTTGGGTTCTGGAAATAGGCTTGAAAACCCTGTACACCTCGTAGTGGCGCAATGCGCCAAGGGCCAAACTACTGAGTCCTGTTCTTGGAGTGATAGTGGCACGTCGCGCCACTGCGGCGCCAAGCCCAGATTCCCAGAAGTTGTACCCCAGGCCTGAAATTCCTGCCGTGTTAGTTTGTCTTAGGATCGTCATATCGTTCGACTCTGAACTCTAAAATTTACATTCTTTGTGGTGTTGGAAAGAAGACTCGATGACCTTTAATTTAAAAGGTCGTGGGCCACCCAGATTGTCATCCTTCAAAAGATAGGGTCATTAGAAGTCGACCTCTTATACGAACTCATCCTAAAACTTAGCCACGACGAACCTTTTGGACTTAGCTTGGTCCTAGGGGTACTTTGTGACCTTATATCACCTCCAACACTCTTCAATTACTCAGGGACTCATCTTAACTCAAGCATATACTTCACAATAGATGAGTTTAACCCTACACGTATACAAAAAAGGTCCGAATCTTAGGGAACAATTTTGGGGGGTGTTACAATATCTCCCCCTTGAGATCATTCGTCCTCGAATGACGAGTAAACCAAGAATGGAAATTGAGCTACAAATCACAAATCGGAATTCAGTCATTCAACCAATCAAATTCTCAAATAATTTACCAATCAAGCTTAAAATGCACAAACGAATTCAAGTCAAGGAAATGGACATTACCTTCAACATTCTCATCGGTAGGCACGAATAGATGTGGATATTTAGATTTCATATCTTCCTCCACTTCCCACGTGGCTTCCTCAACAAACTGATTTCTTCACAGGACTTTAACTGAGGCAATCTCTTTATTCCTTAATTTGCGGATTTGGCGATCAAGAATTTAGACTGGAACCTCTTCATAGGATAAACTATCCTTAACTCCAATACTACCAATGAGGACTACCAATGAGGGATCGCCTAAGCACTTCTTCAACATCAAAACGTGAAATACCAGATGAATATAGGCTAGCTCTGAGGGTAACTCCAACTCATAGGCAACACTCCCAATCTGCCTTGAAATCTGGTAAAGACCAATATATCGAGGAATGAGTTTCACCTTCCTTCCAAACCTCATGATGCCATTCATAGGTGACACTTTCAAGTATACCCAATCACCCACCTCAAACTCTAAGTCTCTCCTCCTCACATCGGTGTAAGATTTTTGGCGGCTTTGGGCTATCTTTAGCCTATCTTGAATGACTCTCACCTTCTCTATGGCTTGGTGAAAAAAATTGGGCCCAATCAACTCAACTTCACCAACTTCAAACCATCCAATTGGCGATCTACACCTCCTCCCATACAAATCTTCATAAGGAGCCATTTGAATGCTTGCATGATAGCTATTATTATATGCAAACTCTATGAGAGGTAAGTGATCGTCCCAATTTCCTTTGAAGTCAAGCACACATGCCCTCAACATATTTTCCAATGTCTAGATAATGCGCTCTACTTGGCCATCTTTCTGGGGATAAAAGGCCGTACTCAAATTCACCTTCGAACCTAATCCCTTCTGAAAGGATTTCAAAATTGGGAAATGAGTTGAGCTCCTCTGTCTGAGATGATAGACAAAGGGACCCTATGAAATCTGACTATCTCCTGTATGTATAACTTTGCATAATCTTCTGTGGTGTCCATAGTCTTAACTGCCAAGAAATGAGCTGATTTTGTCATTCTATCCACAATCACCCAAATCGAATCATGTCATCTTCGGGACTTTGGCAGGCCTGTAATAAAGTCCATGTTGATCATCTCCTACTTCCATTTCGGAATTTCTATATTTTGAGCTAAACCACATAGCCTTTGATTCTCAACCTTCACCTGTTGACAATTTGGGCACTTAGAAATGAATTCCGCAATATCTCTCTTCATTCCACTCCACCCATAGATTTCCCTCAAGTCATGGTACATTTTTGTAGAGCCCGGATGAATAAAGTATCTAGAACTATGCGCTTCAGCCATAATCCTTTCTCGAACATCATCGACATCAGGTACACATAATCTATTTTGGTACCTCAACACACCATCTCCCCCTTTGGTAAAAATCATTACCTCTTGTTTGTGAACAACTCCCTTCAATTGGAGAAGGACGGGGTCTTGGTCTTGTTTCTCCTATACCTCTTCCACAAGTGAGGATGTAGACCCATCCTAAATAGTAACTCCGCCTTCATTGTTCTCTTCCAGACGAACTCCCAATCGGGCTAATCTATGTACCTCCTTCGCCAATTCTCTCCTTCCCTCCTCCATATGGGCAGTGCTACCCATAGACAACCTGTTAAGAGCATCAACAACAACATTAGCTTTACCTGAATAGTAGAGGATGCTCATATCATAGTCTTTGAGTAGTTCGAGCCATCTCTTTTGCCTCAGGTTGAGTTCCTTCTGGCTAAAGACGTATTGTAAGCTCTTGTGATCGGTGAACACATCAACATTCACTTTATACAAGTAGTGGCACCAAATTTTAAGCACAAACACCACAACTTCCAGCTCAAGGTCATGAGTTGGGTAGTTCCTGTCATGAACCTTAAGATGTCTTAAAGCATAGGCTATTACCTTCCCCCTCTGCATCAACACACAGCCCAACCTAATTCTAGATACATCACAATAGATCACAAAGCACTCTGTTCCATTGGGCAAAGTCAAGACAGAAGCAGTGGTTAGCTTGGTCTTCAATTTATGGAAACTCTCCTCACAAGCATCGGACCATTGGAACTTAGCCTTTTTTTGGGTCAGTTTAGTCAATAGTGATGATATGGATGAGAATCCCTCTACAAACCTTCGATAATAGCCGGCCAAACCCAAGAAGCTTTTTATCTCTATCAGGGATGTGGGTCTGGGCTAATTCTTCACTACCTCAATCTTCTGAGCATCAACCTGAATACCATCTCCGGATACAATGTGGCCTAGAAAAGCCACTGATACAAGCCAAAATTCATATTTGGAGAACTTTGCATACAATACATGGTCCTTCAGAGTTTGCAAGACGACTCTAAGATGATGGGCGTGCTCCTCCTCATTCTTGGAGTAAATCAAGATATTATCTATGAATACAATCACAAACATATCAAGGTATGGTTTAAATACTCGGTTCATGAGATCCATAAAAGCTACGGGTGCATTAGTCAACCCAAAGGACATGACCAAAAATTCAAAGTGGCCATAACGAGTCCGAAAAGCAGTCTTGGGAATATCATATTCCCTCACCTTCAACTGATGGTAGCCGGATCTCAAGTCTATCTTTGAAAAACAAGTGGCACCCTGAAGTTGATCAAATAAGTCATCTATTCTGGGGAGAGGGTATTTATTCTTTATGGTGACCTTGTTCAGCTGTCTATAATCAATACATATCCTAAGGAACCCATCTTTTTTTTGCAAGAATAGGACCAGAGCACCCCATGGTGAGACACTCGGCCTAATGAATCCCTTATCTAACAAGACTGTTCATTCAACTCTTTCAGCTCATCCGGAGCCATTCTATAGGGAAGGATTAAGATAGACTGGGTACCAGGAAGAACATCAATCCCAAAGTCGATCTCCTTATTAGGAGAGTCTCCAGGCAGATCTTCAGGAAAGACATCCGGAAACTCATTGACAATCGAACCGACTCAAGGGATGGAGACTCAATATTGTCATCTTTCACTCAAACAAGGTGATAAATGCACCATTTTGAGATTAGCTTCCTGGCCCTAAGGTATGAAATAAACTTACCCTTAGGCACAACAAGACTACCCTTCCACTCTATGACAGCCTCATTCGGGAATTTGAACGTGACAATCTGAGTCCTACAATCAATAGAGGCATAACAGACATAAAGCCAATCCATGCCAAGGATCACATCAAAATCAACCATGTCCAACTCAACCAAGTCAGCCAAGGTATCCCTATGATGAATTGACACAGTGCAATCTCTATAGACTCTCTCAGCTAAGACAGAATCACTAACAAGAGTAGCTACACTGAAAGGCTCAAGAAGATGATCAGGAATTTTATTGAATTTACTAGCCACATAAGGGGTCACAAAAGATAGTGTGGCATCCGGATCCATCAAAACATAACAGTTAAGAGAAAGGACTCGAATCATACCCATCACGACGTTTGGAGAGTTCTCCTGATCTTGACGGCTACCCATGGCATATAGTCGGTTTGTACCTCCGCTCGTACTTGAAGCAGCGCCCCTCTGATTACCTCTAGCTGGTGGTGCGGTACTAGAATAGTGGGTTTTGTTCCTCCATGCTAGAAACTCCTTCTGAAAATGGTCTATTTGGTCGTATTTATAATAACCAACCCTTCCCGCTCTGCACACTCCCAAGTGGAGCTTACCATATTTGACGCATGGTGGCTTCTCTTGCGAACCTTGACCCACTCTATCTTGGGATTGAGAACCCTAGGGTCTAAAATTCTGGCGACTCTATCCCTACCGATCATACCTGCTCTGCGGCATAGGTGCACTGGCGGTAGATGAGGCATAGTTGGAAGGCCTCTTCTGGAAGAAGGACCTGTTGCCCTTGTTTTGCCTCTATTCATTCTCATGCCCAGCTGATCTTGCCTTCTTGCTCAGATGCTCCTCTCTGTATTTTCTCTTCTCATCCTCCACTTGTTGGGTGTACACCATTAACCTTAAAATATCTATATCGGAGATAAATAATGCCACTTTGCACTTCGTCTTCACATGTCTTCCCAAATCGGAGACAAATTTCCTTATCTTCGACCTCACATCTGGGATCATCTCTAGAGCATACCTGGATAGCTGGATGAACTTCAGGCCGTACTCTTTAACAGTCATGCCTTCTTGTTTCAGATTCACAAACTCCTCCACTTTTTCTTCCCTCAATTCTTGGGGAAAGAAGTGGTCAAGAAAGGCTCTTTCAAATTCATCCCACATAGCAGGTTCAGCATCCTCACCTCTACCTTGTTCCTATTGGTTATACCAAATATTTGCCACATCCTTGAGTTGATAAGATACCAACTCAACCCCCTCAATTTTCGTAGTATGCATAGCTTTCAAAATTTTACACATCTCATCAATAAAATTTTAGGGATATTCATCAACTTTAGAACCCGTGAATGTCGGTGGATTCATTCTCAAAAAGTCTCTAATCCTAGTGGTAGTAGACAGTTCTTGGGAACTAGAGCTAAGAGTCGGCGAACTCTGGTTACCATTCTGGGCAGCCACTAATTGAGTGAGCATAGCAATTGCCCTTCGAAATTCTGCCTCTAAAGTGGGTGCAGGTGGAGTAGCAGGCACTTGGGGTGCCTCCGTATATCTCGCGGGTCGGCCTCTAGCCCTCGATCGGTGTACCTCTGACTGGGGCATCTCTTCATTATCAACATTCCTCTAGCTAGCCATACGTTTAGGAGGCATTATCTATAATATATAAACACATGAATTATAAAGGAGTTTTACAGAGTTTAACTCTATCGCACGAGTTCAGAGTATGAAAGAAGTGAAATATTCCTCATGTCTTATAGCTTCCTGATTATAAATGTGGTGCACAACACACCCATAAGCAAGACTCTACTAGACACGGCTTCATAGACTCCCTAGGACTCTTGAACTCTGTGCTCTGATACCATGTTTGTCACGCCCTGGGAGGGTACCCTAGGCGTGGCCGGCACTCGAAAGCCATTTCTGGCTTCCAAGCGAACCACCTAGTCCAGTCACACATTTATACAAACATATTCTCTCAGTGGAAGACTCAATCGATGAAATACTAGTCATAATTTAGGGCCAAAGGCCAAATAACTACCAAACCAACAAAATAGTTATAGAGGAACTACTCAAAAGGACAATCCAACATTTCTATGCTCTGGTCTATGAAGCCTCTATCAAAAATCTAAGAGGTTCCAATGACAAGCCCATGGCTACCAACATTCAAAATAAAGGAAATGACAACAAAACTAAATAACAAAGCTCAACATCCTCCGGAAACTAGGAGGACTCACCAATGAGCTGGGAGTGTATGTGGATCTTCAACGGAGCGCCGGTTGATGATCTCAAGTACCTATCTCTGCATCATGAAATGATGCAGGCCAAATGGCGTCAGTACATGCAATGTACGATTATGTAAAATGGCAGAATGAAACAATATCAGAAAGAACCAAATCAACTCGGGAACTTTAACTCGGAAAGAAATACAACTCAACAAGCGTCTTAAGTCTAAACAAGAATATAGCTTAGACGGGACCAAATCATAGACAATCAACTCAATCAGACTTGGAGTACTACCAAGACCTATGTGGCAGTTTCTCTTATCTGACAACCATCACTTATGAGCCAGTGAAAGTACAACAAACCGACGTTGTTGCCACATCCATTCATACTTTGCCAGGGTATGAACGAATCAACTAATCATGGAACTAATCCAACCAAGTCCTATAATGTCAAGACAATAAATTTGGGGAAATATTTGACTTTAATAGTTCAATCCTCTCCTACGTTTGGCGACATAGTTATTGGGTTTGAGTATGGACTATACTCTTGCCTAATTCGGTGCTCGATACTCCTCCAAAGACTCAATGCTCATAAAACTCCATCCAATCAACTCAATCAAATCACATCAACAAGTCTCATTACAACCTTGTCAACTCATCAACTCTATCACAATCAAATCTCTCCCAATCATACTATCCGATCAATCTCAATCATATCTTTCAATAGTAGATTAAATGTACATTTATAACAACATGTAAACCTATCCAATCGCTCCTCTATTTATTTAACAAATCTTTTGGGACTCCAAACAATTCCAAGGTTTTAAATCAACAATTCAAGATAAACAACATATTTAAGGAAATTAACATTTTTGTCATAATCCACATAATCAAGAAAATAAATAAAGCATGTTTAACAATCCATCTCCATCGAATCATGCTAACAAGAAGATTTTAGGAATTTCTTAGCTCAACAATATCAACACAACAAGAAACAAATTAATAGTAGGCAAGACTTATTCAAACATAAGCCTATCAAGAAACTCCATTCTTATGAACATTTAATCCTCAAACAAAGTGTAGGGAACATGGGTGGACTCAACCCATGCTTTGGGTGGCCTTACATACCTTAGAATAGATTCTTGAAAAAATCTTATTGTTGGGTCTTCAATGGCAGCTTGAAGTCTTGAAGCTCTTGGAGGCAAATCTTGTTGAAGAAGGATTTGGAGAAGAAAAGAGGAGAGGGAAATTTTTCTAGGGCTTTTAGAGAGAGAGGGAGGCTGAAAAATATGGTCCCAAAATGCTCAAGGATGATACATATATAATTTGGGACAATTCCCAAATTGCCCCTCCTCAAATGTTCTAAAAAATAGGCCAAAATGCTCTTGGCGCGATAGTGGCGCATCGCGCCATTGCAGCGCCAGGTCGATTACGCCTAAAAACCTACACATCGGTTAGTGGCGTGCTGTGCCAAGGACCAAACTACTGAGGCACATTCTTGGTGCGACAGTGGCGCGTCGCGCCCTTACAGCGCCAAGGCTATATTTTCTGGGTTTTGGAAATAGGCTTGAAAACCCTGCATACCTCATAGTGGCGCGCCACGCCAGGGGCCAAACTACTGAGGCCTGTTCCTGGCGCGATAGTGGTGCGTCGCACCACTGCGGCGCCAAGCCCAAATTCCCAGCAATTGCACCCCAGGCCTGAAATTCCTGCCATGTTAGTTCATCTTGGGATAGTCATATCTTTCGACTCTGAACTCCAAAATTTACATACTTGGTGGCATTGGAAAGAAGACTCGATAACCTTTAATTTAATAGGTCGTGGTCCACCCAGATTGTCGTCTTTCAAAAGATAAGGTCATTAGAACTCGATCTCTTATACGAACTCATCCTAAAACTTAGCCACAACGAACCTTTTGGACTTAGCTTGGTCCTAGGGGTCCTTTGTTACCGCACATCACCTCGAACACTCTTCAATTACTCAAGGACTCATCTTAAATCAAGCATATACTTCACAATAGATGAGTTCGACCCTAAGCATATACAAGAAAGGTCTGTATCTTAGAGAAAAATTTTGGGGGGTGTTACACCTTACCTCCACTCCTATGGTGGTACATAATTCGACTAACCTGCTAAGGTCTGTCAACTTTCCCCCAATTCTAGAAATAAATACTAAACACTTAAAAATAGAGGACTCCTCTCAAAAACAAGTATCTAGGAAATGCATAAATGAGGGAGACTCTCCCCTTAAAAAATAAGAAAGGAAAATCAATAAAATCTAGAACCTATTCATAAGAGCTATAACTCTAAAAAAAGAAATAGCTAAGGTGAAAAGGTTAATAGAGTACAAGATTAGTATAGAGAAGTGCTATACTCAAAAGAAAACCAAAACTGAGTACTAATCTTCAAGGTGGTTTTTTAATTCTCCTTAGCTTCTTCCTTTTGAAATTTTCCATATCCAACTTGTCCAAATTGAAGTATCCTCTGACCTCATCTAGTAGCTGTTGTGGTGTGTAGAAATGCTGAGGAATATCACTATTATGACAATTTATCCTTATCTATCTCATCTTCAAAATTCACAACATTGTACTCATCAATATCTCTTGGTGTATTATTAAGTTGATAAGGCTCCTTAAGACTGTCTTATTGATTTTAGTAGGACTTGGGAGAAACATCATCAATTTTCTGCTTTTCTTTGTGATCCCCTCTTCTAATAGCATCCCTCTTCTTCTTACTCATTTTCTCCAGGGATTTTTTAAAGGGGTTTAGGAGATATAGAAAGTTTCTTCTTAGCCTAACCCTGATTATGTTAAACACCCTGCATACCCTGTACACTGTTTTGAGCCTGGGGATTTTTAGAGCTGTCATGAGCTTGGATATTGTACTTGTGGTTGATGGCACTATTCTACATCATCATACCCTCAGTCGGTATTTCATGAACTCCTCCTAAAATATGGTATGGCAAGTTCCCTTTATCTGGTCTTTTATCAATGCCCATAGCATCAACCAGTTCTGACCCCATAGTGTCTTTAGGATAATAATTCTGAACTTAACTAGAACACTTGGCATGATCTGTGAAGTGATTGCAGTAGCTCTAAGGTATTTCTAGGTTCAGTAGGTATCCCCACCTTCTTGGAATCCTCTTCTTAAGAGTTAGTTGGTTTTTCTTTAACCCCACCATCCTTTCCTCCTTTATCTTCATAATTATTCAGCCCAACACACGAGTTATCAATAGGGACATGGAATTGTAGGAGAATTAAGTCAATACCCGAGTTCCCTTCCTTTTTGTTTTCCATAGATCTTTTCTTGATACCTGTATTATTGCAGATAGTATGGGGGTTCTGGAATTTTGGGAGTGATAAGTCAATACCTGATCCTCTAGTGTTAGACTTGTGTTGAGTTGCCTTCACCTTCTTTAAAAGGTTTTTATCCTTATTGTTCTCCTCTCTTTCAGTTTGGTCAATAGGTTGTTCCTTCTCCTACAAATCAACAAAATTATTAGAGACAATAATATTATCAATATCTTTACTATTGTTTCTCTTATTCTTCTTATTGGTGGATTGTATTGGAGATGAAGCCATCTGTATCCAGTTCAGGTCCCTAAGAATTTTCAGACCTCTTTTTCTCAATATGACCCTTGTTTTTGTTCTTATTCTCAGTTTCCTGTTCCTTTCTTTTTCTTTGTTCCTCCTTTTTTTTCTTTATTTTACATACATGAACCATGTGACCTTGGTGTTTACAGTAGGAGCAATAATATGGCACCCCCTTATATTGAATTGCTTTCCACCTACTAATTATAAGATCTTCCTCATCGAATCCCATCAAAACATGGGGTGGCCTGACTTTGGTTAGATCAAATTAAATCTTAACTTTGGCCAAACTTCCTCTAATTTTATGTATGGATGCAGTATCTAAGTAAAAGACCTTTCCAATTAGTGATAAAAGATCTGCTACAAACTCTTTATTATAGCAATGCCAAGGTAGCTCAAGTAGTGTGACCCAAATAGGAACTATGGGTATCGCTTCTTCAGGTTTGAAGGTTGGAGTCTATATTTGGATCCTCATGAGCAGATATTTAATATGCATCCTCTGTTTTGTCCATACAGTAATATAATCAGTCTCATTGTCTAAATCAATAAAGACATGCCTCGCATTGAAGTGTGCTATCTTTACTCCGGTAGATAGTTGTGTTTGGAGGATGAAATTCTTTCTAATGAGTTCCACCTTAGGCATGGTGTTGTTAAACTTTCCTACAAGTGTAAACCTGCACCTTTTAGCTAGGTTAACCATAAAGTATTCTTTGTTGAAGATCACAACAGGTAAGCCCTGCCTTGTAGTAATTTAGGGAGTGGAGAGTTTAATTGGAGTTTCACTCTTCGCTTGATTAGCTCTTAGTATGGTAGCAAAAGTTTGAACTACTGTGAATGGAGCTGGTTCTGGCACTAAGTCTTTTTGGTATTGCTGATAGGATTTGTTATAGGGGTCTTGTTATTGTTAACACTAGGGTGTGTGGTTTTGATAAAAGATCTGGAGGGGACAAGTCAAGACTATTACTGCTGGATCGGTATAGATTATGCTGCAGAGAGCTTAAATCTCCTTAAAAGAGAGCGAGATATCCGCGCTTCAGCCTGAATATATTTTTATTCATTTTGTTTATTTTATTTCCATCTGTAATATAATGTAATTGTGGTATATTACACCAACACTTTGTTGTATCTAAGAGGCTCATATGTTCTGTTACCTTCTATTTCCGCAACATATGAGATAACCTTTGAGTTAGATTTCTTAAGCTTACACATCGGGTTGGTTTTTGGGGTATGTTCCATCATGACCTCAATTTTTGGATCGTGACAACTTTCTTTTGGTTATTTTCGCGATCGTTTAGATCTTTCACTTGAAGACTCACATTTAGCTGTATACAAATAAATATGTTTGAAGGATTCAGCACTATCAACTCAATTACCATATTAACATGAATTTCAGAAGTGTTAGATTTGTGAACTAAAAACCTACAAGTCTTGCTATTTGTTTCATATATATTGAGAATACAATCCACAATTTTTAGTACAATGTTTACTCTTCTAGATAAAGGAACTTGTACCTTTGCCAAGTACCCCTCACACTTTGAAATATTTTAAGTTGTGTCTTCTTCCTGTCCACAGTTCATACGAAATTGATTGAGTTTTGTTGTGGTCACCCTATTGAGTATTCCGTTAGCCGTAAAAATAGCTTCCTTCCAAAAACTCTACAGTAAACCGGAACTTTTAATAAAGCATTTATCATCTCCTCTAGTATTTGTTTTTTCCTTTCCTCAATTCCATTTGATTGTGGTATGTAGGGGGTTAGTAGTTTTATGAATAATTCCATATGTATAGAGGGAGACGGGTAAAGCCAGGACACAATGCACTCACCCTAGACTCCTGCAGCTGGCTCGAATCAACACCGATAGCTAGTACTCATACCCATATCACAAAAATAGATGCAGAGTATAGTAGGAGTACCAAAACAACATATACCCAGTAAGCATCATAGGCCGACTAAACAAGATAAATAAAAGGAAACTGAAATGCTAGTAAAAGATCAAAACCAAAGACAAGGCAAGAAGTAAATTTAGGTATGTACACGAGCGTACAAACAAACAAAGAGAAAGAATCTAACTAAATCCACTGATCTCCCATAAACCCGATGGGTACGCTCGTGCACAAGTAAAGAGTAACTATCTACTCTGAATCCCATAAGCCCGACAGATGCAAGAATAGCTAAAGGAAATTGAATAGAGATAAAAGGATTCCAATAATATCTCCATCTCTCAGACTTGAACCAGACCATTCCCAACTCTAATACCTCAATCCAAAGATGAGAGTAGATGAAGAAATTGAACCAAAGATTCATCAGGGAATTAGGATTTGAATTACGTGTAAGATGAACCATGCCCTTCGATCGGGTAACTGTAGATAATGAGCCGACATGAGTAACCTCGACCACTGATTTTTATTGGGTAACTGTAGCTAAAGGTCGAACACGAGTAAGCTAGACCATGGACTTTGATCGGGTAACTATAGATAAGGAGCCTAATCACAAGTAAGTTAGATCACGTACTTCAACTGGCTAACTGTAGCTAAGGAGTCGAACATAAGCAAGCTGGACCACAGACTTTAACCTGGTAACTGTAGCTAGGGGAGTGAACCGAATTAGAATCAAAGACAAACCATGCATCATAAT
This sequence comes from Solanum dulcamara, assembly GCF_947179165.1. Taxonomy (NCBI): domain Eukaryota; kingdom Viridiplantae; phylum Streptophyta; class Magnoliopsida; order Solanales; family Solanaceae; genus Solanum; species Solanum dulcamara. The sequence goes on from NC_077245.1 coordinate 58,032,405, forward strand.
GAGTACCCCCAAACCAAGTGTTATCAGTACACCACTCCAGCCCAAACCAAATATAACCTGAATCATCGAGAAGACTCCCAAGAATCAAGAACCAAGTGATACAGGACCGATAGGAGAATAGGGCATTATGGAGGTAAGGTCACAAGCTGTGTTACCGCCTAACTAAAGCTCAAACTATTAGATTGAAGTTGGCTATATCAATCTATAGGGTGCTAACTGTTCGAAACTATGGTTGACAAGTTCTAAGGCCCAACGGCTTCCAAATATATAACCACATGCACAATATTCACCATAAGGCATGGATGATCAACATTAATAGGAATCATGCTTATACAGTCTAACAATTTCCCAAAAATAACACCTAGGGCATGGAATCTAGGAATCTAGCATGCTTGACAGCCAAACGCCTCTAAACTCATACAATTTAATATACAATTGACTAAACATTCTCAGTCTAATAAGGGAAAAATTGTAGCCTACTTGTAGGCCAACTATGTGCTCCAACTCACGAAATTGAAGCTTTTTCCTTTCCAAGCGGCCTCTAAATGTTGCCACGCTATCACCAATAGAATCACAATATTAATACGGTCGTTATGACACTAAGATTATTGAATTCAAAGATGAGCCAATTTCAGAGTCTAAAACTGGAAATATGGGACCCACATTCAAAACTCTAGAATTAACCCCAAAAAATAGTCCAAAGCAGCACCCCAATCTCACAAATCAATTTGGTAAATAGTACGAGTTGGGAAATGACACAAAATGGGCATGCAACAAAAATCCCACAATCAAGCTAAAAGAGCATCTATGGCATCTTCTAAAGGTAGAAAAATTCTCAAAAATGGAACTCCATGACCTAAGTCAAGTACACTACGATGTTCCTTGTGGAAAAACTCAAAATTTAGACTCGAGAATTACTAAAAATGGAGTTAGGATGATGAAGTTACAAACCTCTAAAAACTTACTAAAAGAACACTCCGAAAATAGGGCATGCAGGGCTAAGACATCGAATTTACCTCCAACGAAGCTTCTAATGCACTCCTTGAGTCCTAATACGTTACCCTCGAAATCCTCTTGAAGTTCAACCTTTGAATAGCCAAAATTGATAAAGGAAAGAGAGAGAATTTGAGTTCTAAATCATGGAAGATGGTTGATTCTCATTTCTGGTCTTATTTTAAAAGACCAGTTAATTGCTCTTGGTGATCGCGGGGACACGTGTTGCGATCGCAACCACCTCCCAAAAAGACCATCATGATCGCAAGGGTTAGGACTCGCGATCGTGAAGACCAACTAGGTCAAAACCAGGCAACTCTTCATCGCGATCGTGATGGCACCTTTGCGAATGCGATGAGGAAAGCCACCTGCACCAGCAACTGCTGCAACAGTTGATTCTCACTAAGTTTGAATACTCCAATGGTGTACTTGGAATTCATCTAGAATCCCGTATGTGCAAACGAGATATGCTATCCTACCAAATTCGACATTCATAACTCAATAGCGTATTCAAAAATTCCCATATGAGGTAATTTTTATAAAAAATGGGTCCCACACCCAAGTAATTTTGAGCTTATTTTCACAACAAACCTTAGGATTCTAACGGAAGCCTCGAGTAGTGAATGAAGGGTCATTCTAGATCAAACTCGACATTCCAGAGCTAACTACGATGTCTAAAATTTCATTCGAGCATATTTTCCAAGAATGTTGATATAACATCTCAAATATTTCTATGCCAAGACTCGAACGATTCGTTTTTAGGCGCATAGCATCAAACTCGGTGACTTTTAGTTGTATATATGAGTTAGGATCAATTCCTAAGTATTTTAAGAGTATTAGATGTGTTTTAGGGTCATAAGGGATCTCTAACACCAAGCCAATTCCAAATAATATTTATCGGCTAAGTTTCCAAATGAGTTCGTATAAAGGTCAACTTCAAATGACCATATCTCCTAGAATATAATGAATTGGGTGGCCCATAACCTATCAAATTAAAGTTCTTTGAGTCTTTTTTCAACTCTACCAAGATTGCATTTTTCTGAGTTTGGAGTCAAAAGTTATGCTTGGTTGACCAGAGATGTCCGCGATAAGTCCGCGTCGCAGACCTGCAGCGAACTTTGACAATTTTTCCAGATTTTATTTTTGTGTCGACCAGAAAGGTGCGCGACACATACGCATCGCGGACCATTCACAAACTTGTCCAATTTTCCATATTTTATAGGGACATTTTGGGAAAATTACCTAATATCCATATATACTAACTTGGACGCATTTTGGGTCATTTATTTCCAGTCTTTCACCTCCAAAGAACCCTAATCTTCATCCTCTCTCTCTCAAATCATCCCCTCTAATTTTTCTATCAAACTCAAAGGATTCAAGGCTCCTCATTGAAAACCAAGAATCAAGTTTTCTTAAAGTTTCACTCTAAGGTATGTGGGTTTTCATCCATGGGTTCTTTCACCCATGGAGCCCAAATATTTTCTCAACTTAATGTTTCAAATTCCAAATGGTGAATTCTTATGGGATTTTACATGATGATTAAAAATGCATATATTATGGTATATTTGAAGCTTTTTGTGTTTAAATTGATATATTGACTCTCATTTATGAAATAAAATATTTTGTTAGTGATCCTATATGAAGGCTTGAAAGGTAGTTTTAAAGTGTATATGGTGGGTTGTTTTAAGATATTTGATTCAATGCATTTATATCACTCTCATGCATACAAGTATTCTTTAAATGTATTTGAAGGTCTTTATGAATTGAACCCACCTAGTCTTCCTATGTATTCATGAAGTTGAATTGAAAGTTTATGAGCAAATGCCTATGTTTAAGGGAGTCTTGTGAAATGATTGAATGATGATGAAAGGGCTTTTAGACAAAGAAAGAATTCAATGTGAAAGGACAATTCTCATATATTTGCATCAAATGAAATGTTTTAATGAGCTATTCCACCGACGATGATTTGATGTCGAAAAGTATATAATGCTTATGTTATTATGATATTTAAATATCATTTCGTGGGATTGACCTAGCACCGAATGTTGCATGTAGATGGGGACTCGACCTAAAGGGTCCTTAAGTAAAGTCTCATGTTGCATTAACTATGCGCCAACATAGGAGCCCCTATAGGCTATTTAGGCTAGTGGATCCATAATTAGCCAATAAAGTTAAAGTTAAAGAACGTTAAAGTTGACGGAGTCCTACCCGGCAAGTAGACTCCTCGTGCCAACGTAGGGATTATATTGGATTCCATGTAATAGCTTCCATGGTCTTAAATGTTGGTTAAGGTCACTTCCCCACAAAATGAATATTTTAAGGTTTCTTATGATGATGTTTAATGTATGCACTCATTACGCACATTGCTTGTTCGTGTTCTTTTTATGTTCTTCATTTTGTAGCATACTCACATACTTAGTAAATTCAAACTACTAACGCATACTTTTGCCTATGTGATATCACCATGTAGGAACCAACATTGCTCCTCGACCTCCTCCACGTGGCTAGCTTGAATTAGTTTGAAGATTGCTTGTGGTGAGTTCCCATATTTCGGGAATAACCTCCTTTATATTCTAAGCTCATGTTTTGTAAAACATTAAAACTTTTATGAAGACATTTCTTGACACTTATTTTGAGGGTGATCTAGGGACATGTCTTAGCCCCCGCCAAGTCTATTAGTAGAGGTATGTCGGGACATAAATGGAAAATGTTTTAAAGTTGCTAAGGACTATTGTTCCACGATATTTCCCTTAGTCCCAGTTCTTTTTTTATTTATTTACTTTCCACTTGTTAGCATATGCCATTACCAATGAAATGTTTAACGAATGCTAAGAGGCTTAGGTGAGGTATCTCTGGGTGTCTCATTCGCCATGTCACGTCTAGTCCTGTCACGACCTAAATCTGGGTATGATGGCACTCCTCTTAATCCACTGAGACAAGTCAGTCTAATACCCAATGGAAAGTAGATGCAGAAGAAAATGAAATAAATTGAAATTTAACTTAATTAAAAATACATAAAACAAACTCAAATTCCCCCAAAATTGGTTGTCAAGTGTACAAGACACTAATATATTATCAAAGTACGAAAGAAAATATAGTCACAATGTCTTTGTCTCTAGAATAGGACTAAAACATAATAAAAGAGTAAGAGGTGTCCGCTAGATAGATGTAACAGCTACCTCAACACTCAAGATGATAGCCTCGGAATTGGTAGGAAATACAAGAAGATCAAGCAGGTCCGGGCTCACAATCTACACAAGTGTAGAAGCAAGGGTAAGTACCAAACAACACGGTACTCAGCAAGTGAATAACTAAAACTAAGCAAAGCTCAATACATACAAGTACTCTTGTCCTCCCAACCGAACCTCCTTAACTAGAGCCTACATAAAACCAGCCCAACTCTACACTTGTACAATAATAACAGTAATACAGTCCATGAATACTCATCAATGAATCATATCAAGTCAAGTTCAGCATATACAAAGCAATAAAGAGGTAAACGCTAATTCACAAATATCAACAAAATGTGATCAATGTAATGAGATGATACGTGTCTGTCCTATCGGTACACATTCGTTGAATTATAGTCCGGAACCCATGAGGGACATTTCTGTCCATGTAACCTTCCACGGAGCGTGTGACTCATCCCCTCAATATATATATCCTGCCACGAAGTGTGTGGCCCGACCCCTTTGTTTCATAATACCTGCGATGAAGCGTGTGGTCAAACCCCTTTATTTCATAATACCTACTACGGAGCATGTGGCCTGATCCCTTTTATTTCATATCATTTTTAGTCTCAACACAATATGTCAGAACCAATGCAATCAATTCATGTTCATATAATTTACGATAATAATATGACAACAACAATAATTTTTCATATCTCACATCAATATAGTCATTTCACATGTCTAAAATAAATCTATAATCACAACATATAATTTCCACCAATACATGTCATTAGATCACCCTTTTATACCTGTCATCTCTATTTTTAAGGCCAATCATACAGTCAATAACCCAGTCTAACTCTCATTACTCCCCAGTACATATAACACGTAAATACAAGCATGTACAAGCTTAAACTAAGGTTTAAAAATTCACTTACCTTAATTAATCAAGCCGGGACTTGAGCCTTCCCTTTTCGTTGGGCCTCCAAATCAACGAATCTAGTCAAATAAATAATCACAATAAGATTTTGAAACTAACAACACCCTTATTACCATATGTCTATCCTAGACCCAAAAATTTAAGCAAATCTATAAATACATTCCTAATCTTGATGCCACTTAACATGTCAACTCCCATATTTTCTGAATTTCAAAACTAGGGTTAAACCTCAATTAAATTGAATAATCTTTTTTTTTTTTCGGGAATAGACCCTACACGAGGCTCCCACCTCTCGTGCGCGGCCAGGGGTAAAGCCGCTCACCCCCAAGCTGTATTATACATAAAACAGAAAAAAATACAAGGAGGGGGCATAGACCTAACTTCCAATCCTATGGTGGTTCATAAGCCGGCCATCCTACTAAGGTCAGCCAACTCATTCCCGATACATGCACACGAAAAGAAAACCTAGAAACTATGCACCTAAAGGAGAGGACTCCTCTCGACACAAAGAAACTAGGAAAGCATAAATAAGGGGGGGACACTGTAATTGGGTGCTCAATTCAAGGGTGCAAAATGAAATAGTAAATCATGGAGGCTTTTTAATCCGTTTGGTCTTCCTCCGTCTGAAGCTGGGCAGGCCAACTCTATCTAGCATGTAGTATCCTCGAGTACCAGGAGGTAGCTGCTGGAGGGTGGTGTAGTGGCCTGGAGTGGTAAGAATGTGACTGTGCTTGGAGAGAGCATCCGCAGTGAAGTTTGCCTCCCTGTATACATGCCTGCAAGAAAAGAAAGCAAATAATTTGGAAATAACAACAAGGTCATGAGTTACCTGGTGAAGGCTCCACGGAGGTTTCTTTTGATGATTGATCCATTTAGTGAGCAACTCCGAGTCAACTTCTAAGATAACGTGCTGAAAGCCCTTTTGAATGCACCATTTAAGCCCATAAACTACCGCCTCTAGTTCGGCTTGATTGTTGGTTCCCTCCCCTAACGGTATGTCATAGGCGAAGATGAATTTACCCATGTGATCTCTTAAGATTCCACCCCCCCAGTTGGCCCCGGATTACCCAACGCACTGCCGTCAGTGTTCAGCTTGACGAAACCTAGTTGTGGCTTAATCCACGAGACTTGGGTGATCTCCATATTATAAGTACACTTATCTATACAGGAGATGGTGTGGATCCAGTTCGAGGGTCAATGGATATAGGGGTACGTGACTCTAAGGAGATTTGAGATGTCCTTGAAAATTGCAAATTTCACTCTCGCCAAACTAGAACTCTTCCCCCCGTATTTGCTCGCGCACCTATTCTTTCACAAATTCCAACATATAAATATTGGGGTGGAGTGAAGGATAAGTTTGTGAGCTTCTGTGCGGTACTTGCGAAGCCACCAACTCATAACAAGAGGTTTAAGGGGTGTGGCTTCATGCCTTATGCCTAGGGAATCTGAGAAGTAGCGCCAAATATTCCTAGCGAATTGGCCAGTGCTGAAAATGTGCTCTATGGTATCCGGACCTGGAATATGGCAGCAACAACATGGAGTGGAATCATAGTCGAATGCAGTTAGCTTTTCCTCCGTTGGTAGCTTGCCTCTAAAAGCCCTCCACAACAAAAAAGAGCATTTAAAGGGGATGTTTTTGTGCCAAGTGTAATAGTCGGAAAATGTCTTGGTCCGGTGTTCCCTGACAACCTGCCATGCCGAGGAACATGTGAAGTTCCCATTGGTGTTAGGCTTCCAAATGGCCTGATCGGGTGTGTTTCCTTGCACCTGAATTGTGGAAAAAGTAATGAGAGGGACGAGTTGCACTGGTGCCAACTGATTTAGCATATCGATGTTCCATTGCCCATTTATAAGAAAATCAGCCACCCTCGCGTTGCTTGCGTTTCCCAATTCCTGCCTATAGTTGGTTAAGGGGCCGATACCTAGCCAATCGTCCCACCAAAAATAACACGAACCCGAGTGAAGCCTCCATTGAATGTGAGGTTCAGCAATGTGTTTGTTGTGCATCATGTGTTTCCATACAAGCGACTGGCCAGAATGGAATTTTGTTCTGATGGGGTTGGCTCTCTGACAGTATTTGGCTCTAAGGAACTCACCCCACAACGTTGGTTTAGCTCTAAAGATCCACCATTGCTTGAGATGGAGAGATTTACACACATCTGTAGTTCTCCTCAACCCAATACCTCCTTCGTCATATGGATAACAAAGTTTTTTCCATGAAGCCCAATGGTATTTTTTCTTGTTATCCTTCCACCCTCAGAAAAAATCAGCGGTGACTCTCTCAATCTGTTTGAGAGTAGTACGGGGGGAGTAATGGCCGAAAGAAGGTGAATAGGGAGCGACTGAAGTACGTATTTCACGAGTGTAGCTCTACCGCCGTAGCTGAGGATTTTGGAGTGCCACCCTCTAATTCTGTTGACAACCTTAGAGACCATGTTCGTGTAGTACATGACTCTTTGCCTGCCAATGTACAGAGGACATCCTAAGTAGGTGATGGGACTATGCTTCTGAGTGAAACCCATAACCTGTTTCACCATTTCCACATTGTCTTGGAGTGCATTGGGATGCATTATGAAGTGGCTCTTATTTTTGTTTATAAGCTGCCCTGATGTCTTTTCATACAGAGTCAAGGTCTTCATGATAATTTGAAGAATTTCCCTCCTTCCGGAGGAAAAGATGATAACGTCATCCGCAAAACTCAAATGGTTAATTTGTGGGCCTCTTTTCTTCATATAAAAACCATGATAGAAGTGGTAATTATGAAGACTATTCAGCATTCTGGAAAGCACCTCCGCTCCCAAAATGAATAAAGCGGGAGCAAGAGGATCACCCTGTTTGAGCCCTCTGGTGGAATGGAAAAAACCATGTCTAGATCCATTAATAATAACAGAGTACCAATTGTTAGACATGATTCGCCAAATCATATCAATAAAGGTCTCACCGAAGCCCATCCTTCTCAGTACCAGACAAGTATAAGACTAGGAGACTCTATCATATGCTTTGGCCATGTCTAACTTGATAACCACGTTGTCACCAATAACGGGCTTTCTGATATCGTGGATAATATCCTGTGCTAGCATGATATTTTCGGAGATGCTTCTTCCTTTTACAAATCCAGATTGATTGGGAGAAATAAGAACGGGAAGAATCGGTGCAAGCCTGAGGCTAATGAGTTTTGATATGATCTTATTGGTGAAGTTACTGAGACTAATGGGTCTATAGTCAGAGAGTGTGTTGGGGTGATCTACCTTAGGGAGCAAGACCAAACAAGCATGAGAAAAGAATTTAGGCATAGCATACCCTCCGAAGAAAGAAGTAATGACTGCTAGTAGGTCCTCCGAAATAATCTCCCAGCAAGTTTGGAAGAATTTTCCATTCATACCATCTGGACCAGCTGCAGAGTTAGGATTCATGGAGAAGACCACATGTTTCAATTCTTCAATGGTAGGCGTGGCTTGAAGGATTTCATTTTGAGCATCTGTGATTATTCTAGGAATGTAATTCAAGATGTTCTTCGGAATCGGAGATTGATCACCTGTGAATATTTGCTGAAAATGATCGCAAGCTGCTCTAGCAATGTGCTCGTCGCCCTGAATCCAATCCCCTTCTTCGTTAGTAACCTTGTGAATGAAAAGTCGCCTTCTCCTACCACGGATTAAATCATGGAAATACTTAGTGTTAGCATCTCCATCCTTGAACCAATGTAGCTGAGTTTTTTGTTTGAGAATGTTTTCTTCAATTTTAAGAAATCTGATGTATTCGGAGTTGAGAGCATGCAATTGCATCCTATTCTCTTCATTATTGGATACTATCAGATTTTCTTCGGCGATTTTCACTAGTTCTTCATATTCCCTAACCTTGGCAAAAATGTCGCCGAATTCCACTCGCGACCATTTGCTAAGTGTGGAGGAAAGCCTTTTCATTTTTTGGTGAAAGGACCACATTGGGTTCCCTGTCATGGGTTTGTCCCAACAGGACTCTACAGTTTTGAGAAAAGTAGGGTTATCCACCCAACAGTTCAAGAATTTAAAATATTTAATAGTGGAATCCTATCTTTCATTCATTTTTATAAGTAGAGGGTTATGGTCAGAACCAGTAGAGGGGAGATGGGTAGATTTTAAACAACAAGACATTTCCAACACTAATGATATAGAATTCTCAACTAGTCCTAGTAACTTTAAAAATCTAAGGAGAAAGAGAGCTAGAAAGAAGAAATTAGAAAAGCAAAACGAAGTTTCAACCTCTACCACTACAAACACTGCTGCTGATAGAGTTGAAAACGATACAATTGGTAAGGTGGTTTCAAACTTTTGCTCTAAGTATGTCCTCCTAGATCAGACCACCCCAATTAGAAGCCCAGATTTTGGTGGTGAAGATCCTCTTAACCTTACCCCTTTGAATATTCAAGCAGCTCCTCTTATGCAACCTGAAAATGCCATCAACATCCTATGCACTTTTAAGGAGGCTCAGATCTCAGCTCCTGATAGTGATGATGAATATGGTGTTATACACTCGGAGGATGAATACGACAAAGACTTTCAAAGTGAGGTTGGGTTAGAGGATGAAGAAGAGACTGTTGAACTATCAAATAGTAAAGCTGCACCTTCTAGGATCACGACTAAAATCACGAAAGATGAAATGAACCAACTAGCTAGTGAGCAAGGATTATCACCTACAGGGGTTCACCACAATCCTAAAATTACTACTATTTATGCTCCTAGTAACAGACCAAACACTAGGCTCCGTAACCTTAGATCCCATCAATGATTAGCACAATTATATGGAATGCTAGGGGAATCAATACCAAAGGCGTCATAGATAGACTTAAGTCGCTCACACATATCCACCAAACGTCCATAATCTCCATCCTAGAACCTTTCTCTAACAATGTTCATCTCCAAAGCTTTGGAATCAACCTTGGTATGGATAGGTCCGTGTGCAATCCTAATGGTAAGATTTGGATCTTCTGGACACAGGATGTTGATTGTAAAGTTATCGACGTTGACGACCAACAGATAACTTGCGAGATGAAACATGTAGAGCATCAAAGTGCATTTCTCATGACATTTGTTTATGGAAAATGCAAAGATACTCTAAAATTTATTAATCATGTAAAGAATTCTAATCAAAGAATTCTAATCATGTACTAAAAGAATTCTAATCATGTACTAAAAGTGACAAACTCTACTAACCTATTTTATTAAATATAAGAAAGGTGGTATAAATATTAAATAAATTAATATTTTAGCCCACTAATTAAATTAATTCTCTAAAATTATCCCTCAACTAATTAACCGAAGTTACCGAAAGGTCCAAAATTTTCAACTTAAATTTACGAAGATGGTCTTTTATGAAAGAAGGAGGACTCGTTCTAAAAATTACCTAACGGGTCATTACAAGGCCCTAGGCCCAGGTCGTGACAGTTGACCAAAGCCAACTATAGACCAAATTTCAAAGACAAAGGCACCAAATGGTCCTAAACTCATACTGATTGCTTCGGTACTCGTGTTGACCATACTACTATCCTAAGTTGGATATTCCGGGGCTGATGGAATCATCAGATTTTTGTTCTAAGGTCATTTTCCTGAAGTTATGACCGAAGTCAATTTTTCAAGTTATAAAAGCTCTAAAACAGGGAAACAGGCCTAAAACCCAAATGAACGACCAAGCGCTCGAACAGTCAGTGCCAGTAAGTCATAAATGACTTGGGGTCGCTATAGGAATGCTCCAAACGACGGAATGAATGCTTAAATTCAAAAATAACTTGGAGGGTCATTACAATTTTATAGGCCCTTTATTTGAAAGGGTCAGCCCATCCTAACTCACTTAACTCGCTAGCCCTTTAGGGTACGGTTGGGTTGGGTTGGATTTGGCCAGCCTATTTTGACAGCTCTATTCATTACTCACACCAATTTAATATTATTGTTTAAAAAAGAAGTGAAAAATACTTTTGCAGATTTAAGGTTAATAAAGTTTAGCTCAATTGCCAATAAAATTATATCTAGAATCTTACATAAAAAGTTAACATTTAGATCACTTATCAATTAAAGAGTTCCTTCTATATGCACAAAAAATTATGCTAAGATAGTGGACAGAATCAATGTTAATACACGAATAAGGAAAGCAAATTCATATATCTAGGATATGCTATATACTATGATCAGAAGAAAATAGCCTATTATATATAATGACATATTGAAGAAGGTGATGAAGAGGATAAATTTCTGGGCCATAAATTTTTTGCGAAATTTTTTTAGAGTAATACAGTTGGAGTGAAAGTCAATAATTGAGTAAGTTGGAAAAAGATGTGTAATAAAAAAGAAGGAAATCTTTTATTTTTAGATTATTACATGACATATGAAATACTTTATTTGAAAAGTTATGCTGGTACTTTAGGACCATAATATTCATGTGGAATGCTTATATGAACAATAAATAATATAAAAACTTTCATCTTATTATTGCTCAAGCTAAAGAAGTACACCTATCTAGAAGAAGATGATAATTGTTAGAGAAGTGATAGAACATTAAATCTGGTGACAACCTAAGCAGGGCAATTCTAATTTTTGATTTTACAATTAAACTAATCTAGGAGCACTATATCATGTATTATATGGTGTTCTAATTGTTAGAAGATACAACTATCTAATTTTGTGATAGTTGGATAGTGGAATAAGAACACGTTGAAGGAAAATCTCCCACATGAATTGATTCAACACATAATGAAGAACATTTGCACATCCAATAGAGGTTGAAGTTAACAATTCGGCGTGGTGGATGAAAATTATAAATGAAATTTGCACAATGAAAAATGCATAAAATTATTTGAGAAATAAAACTGAAAAGAAGTATGCAAATAAATTTATATGGACAAGAGATCACTCATCAAAGTATCTTTTTGTGGAGTGCCTAAAAGTTTAATTAAACTTCCTACATATGAAACTTTGAAAAGAAAAAAGATATCTTACTTGTAGATCTTGATTTTGCAGTGATCAAAAATTAAATAAGAAAGCATGTTACATTTATTCCTAACCTCTCCAATAGCTGCAAGGCTATGGAGAATTTTTTCTACTTGTGAAAATATACAAAATGGAGAAATTCAGCTAACATAAGTCATAGTTAAATGATGGACAACTTTAATTGACCCAAAACTTAAGCCACTTTTCTATGATGTGTCTACTATCATAATGTGAAAACTATGAAACAGAAAAAATGCTTTAAGCATAAATGCAACATGCCATTCCATAATTTACTACATCAAAAGCAGTCCATCTTAACTCAATTGATTAGAGTAAGATCTCCTTTATTGTATAATGTACATGGAAATTCGCCAACGCTCATTCAGAATTTGCACAACTATAAAATCAGGAGTTTAATTAGCTAAGGTATTATATAAATAACCAAGTATAAATACAATAAAATACAACACATATGGTATTAGTAGAGCGAGACGGAAAGAAACTCTTATAACTTTTTCTTGAGGGATAACAAAGGGGATCTGATTTTTGCCACAACAACATATACACAAAACAATTGAAACTATAGAAAGCTCTCTAATATTGCAGAGCTGCTAATGTACATAATATTCAGCTAGAGACAAATTCATTAATTCTCAAACACATTTAGTGAACAAGTAGAAGATACCATGAGAGATTATAGAGATATTGGAAGAGGTAAGAGATGCAATGACACAATCCCATGCTCATATGTTCAACATCTTTGCTATTAACAAATATTACTTTTGAATGTGATGAAATACTATAATTCCGGTCCATTCATTCAGTAATATACCTTTATTGGAAAGAAAATCTCTCAATATGAATAAGTGTCAAGTACCAAGATCAGAAAAATATAAAAACCAAGATAAGACAACACACACATCAGGACATATCATCAAAGTCCCATACAGATGAAATATGCATATTTACTTTCTAGCGTTAGTTTTTTTATCTAGTAATAGTTTGCATACTTTTTAACCCTTTCTTCTGATGTTTTAACTTTTATTTTGAGATAATTACGGCTGAAGGCCACTCGATCATTCAATTTACTAAAAATTGACTCAATTATAATATTTTATCACCCAATTTAACCCAATTACCACATTACTTAATCCCCATTGCTTTTTTCTGTCATCTTCCATGTGACTGTCTATCTTTCTTTCTGTCTCTATCATTCATGTTTCTCTCTTTCCTTTTTCTTTTCTTTTTTACTTCACTTACAAACCCAAATTTAAAATATATTTTTTTGAGTAAAAGAAAATTGGTTGGACGGATGTTTTAGAAAGAGTTTTCAGATCTTAATTAAATAAAAAAGATTCAATACAAACTGATAGACTTCGTATATTTTCTTTTTTGTTGTGTTATTGGTGATTAATTACGGTGTTAAAATAAAGGTCTGTTATAATATAAACGTATAGTATGTGTATCTACATTATTATACACTATATATACAAGGTTATACACTATTTATACAATATACATACATTGTATATTAATGTATAAATATATGTGAATATATATACATCTTTTATATATTATAATATAATATTTATACACTTTATAACAATGTTGGTGATTCAATGGTTAATTTTCATGATAATGAGTCATTAAAATCTAGTGATGTGTCCTTTTTTCTTTTTGATGAATTTCATATGGATGTGTGTGGCGACAATAAATGATTTTTTAAATTCTTTTCTATAGTGAAGTACATTTATTTAATAAGCACCTTATATTTTTGGTCGAACCTTCATATTATTAGTAGCAGGTCAATAGCACCCGTCTTATGACAAAAATATTGTTTTAAAAGGATTAATTTCTGCATACTATGTATTATTTTCAAGCAGTGTTGGCCCACACACACGAAAAAGTCATTTGTGAAGCCCTTTATTATCATCTTACATTTAGGATCTCTCATAGAATGACATATTTTATGCATTTTTTATATATATAAACAAACCTAATCCAAAGATCTCCTCCCTCGTGGCGGTCAGAGATTGAGCCAAACACCCCCCAAGTCTTAACATAAATAAATACAAATACAAAAGCACAAGGAGGGGGACATAGACCTTACCTCCGCTCCTATGGTGGTACACAATTCGACTAACCTTCTAAGGTTGGTCAACTTTCCCCCAATTCTAGAAATAAATACTAAACACTTAAGAAGAGAGGACTCCTCTCAAATACAAATATTTAGGAAATGCATAAACGAAGGAGACTCTCCCCTTACAAAATAAGAAAGGAAAATCAATAAAATCTAGAACCTATTCATAAGAGCTATAACTCTGAAAAAAGAAATAGCTAAGGTGAAAAGGTTAATAGATTACAAGATTAGTATAGAGAAGTGATATACTCAAAAGAAAACCAAAACTGAGTACAAATATTCAAGGTGGTGTTTTCATTCTCCTTAGCTTCTTCCTTCTGAAATTTGACATATCTAACTTGTCCAAATTGAAGTATCCTCTGACCTCATCTGGTAGCTGTTGTGGTGTGTAGAAATGCTGGGGAATATCACTATTGTGACTCAATTTTGAAAGTGAGTCAGCTATATAATTTGCTTCCCTGTAGATATGCCTGCATTGAAAACTTTCCAACTGTCTAATAAGGTTAAGAAGATCAGTAATATGTTGTTGGAGTGTCTATGGAGGAGTTCTATTGTGATTAAACCATCTTGAAAGCAATTCAGAGTCAACCTCTAAGATGACCTTATTATAACCATGTTGAATGCACCAGTGCATTCCAAAACTTGTTGCCTAAATCTCAGCTTGTTTGTTAGAACCATTGCCTAAAGGAGTGGCAAATGCATAAATCATGTTGCCAAGATAGTCCCTAAGTATGCCTTCTCCACCAATCTGTCCAGGATTCTGAAATGCACTCCCATCAGTGTTCAGCTTGTATATGCTGATGAGAGGTGTGATCCAAGGACTTTGAGAATATTCACTTCATGCCCGCATTTTTCTATCCCCATTACCAGATCTTTGAAATTATTTGGCCAAGAGATACAGGGGTAGACAGTGTTCAAGTGATGTCACATGTCTTTCATGATAGAAAACTTAACTCTTGAAATGTTGGATTATTTACCTCCATATTTTGAAGCACATCTATTCGTCCATAAGTTCCAATAAACAATTGTAGGAAGAAAGTGAATAAACAACTTATGCACCTCATTTTTATGCTCCATAGTCCACCAGGTCATTAACAAGTTCCCGAGAGGAACATGCCTATGACTGCTGCCCAGAAAAGCTGAGAAATACTTCCAAATGTAGTTTGCAAAATGTCCAGATACAAATATGTGATCTATGGTATCCATACCTGGTCTGATCCAACATGAACAGTCAACATAATCTCCTCCAAAAGAAGTAATCCTCACATTACTAGGGAGTTTGTCTCTAATTGCTCTCCATAAAAGAAAAGAGATCTTGTAGGGAATATTTTTGTTCAATGTGAGAGTATTAATCAGGTTCTTGGCTTTTTTCTTCCTTATAATGTCCCAAGAAGAAGAACATGTGAAGGAGCCATCAGAATTTGATTTCCAGATTGCAGAGTCTGGGATCCTTTCTTGGTATTGCAATGGATTTCTCAAAATATCAGAAACCATAAGGGGGGCATGCAGTCTTACCATACCTTCATCCCATTGTCCATTCACAAGGAAGTTAGAAACTTTATCATTGTTAGGTCTGGATCTGTCAATACTATGATTAGCCAATGGTCCAGAGCCTAACCAATCTTCCTATCAAAAGAGAAAACTTTCAGAGTTGAGTTTCCAATAAATATGAGTTTCAACCTAAGTTTTGTTTCTCATCATATGCTTCCAAACTAAAGGTTGCCTAGTTTTCCTTTTCTTTATCACAGGATTATCCCTTTGACAATATTTGCCTTTGAGAAACTGACCCCACAATAAATTCTTGGTCCTAAACATCCACCACTGTTTATACTATAACAAGGCAGACATTAGAAATTAATCTAAAACCTATACATCCCTCATCATAAGGAAAGCTGAGAGTATCCCATGAAGCTCAATGGTATTTTTTTCTTATTTCTGTCCTACCCCTAAAAGAAGTCAGCAGTCAATTTGTTGATGTACTTGAGGGTAGCCTTAGGGCGAGATATAACATTTAGAGTATGTATAGGGAGGGATTGCAGGACATATTTTACCAATGTAGGACCACCATAGGTCAGTATTCTAGCTTATCAACCACTAATTTTCTTGATCACTTTTGCAACCATAGTAGAGTAGTAAATAATACTTTGACGACCTATGTATAGGGGGAACCAAGGTAGATAAGAGGACTCTCCTTTTGCACAAAACCAGTGATTTCTCTGATTATGTTCACAATGGTTTGAGGAGTTTTTTAGGGGACCACAAAATAGATTTTGTCCCTTTAATAAGCTGATTTGACACTGTATCATATGTACCCAAAGTGTGCATAATAAGCTGAAGAGATTGCTTATGGCTTAAAGTAAAAATTATCACATCATCTGGAAAACTCAGGTGGTTGATCTGAGGACCCCCTTCTTTCATCAAAAAGCCTTGATAAAGATGATTTTGATCAAGAATATTCAGTATTCTAGTCAAAACTTCAGCTCCCATAATGATCAAAGCTGGGGATAAGGGATCCCCAGTCTTAACCCTCTGGTGGACTTGAAAAAACCATTTTTTGAGCCATTGATGATAATGGAATACCAATTGTTGCTCATTATTCTCCATACCATGTCAATAAATACTTTTACAAATCCCATTCTTCTTAGTACCAAACAAGTATAAGACCAAGAGACCCTGTCATATGCTTGCCATGTTAGGTTTGATAACTACATTGTCTCCTTCCTTAGGTTTCTTGATACCATGAGTGATTTCTTGAGCCAACATGATGTTCTCAACAATACTTCTCCCTTTAAAAAGTCCTGATTGATTTTCAGAAATAATGTTAGGAAGAATAGGAGTCAATCTTAGACAAAGAAGTTTGGATATGATATTGTTAGTAAAGTTACTAAGGCTTATTGGTCTAAATTCAGTGAACTTATTAGGATGGTCTATTTTTGGGAGTAAGACCAAACATGTATGGGAAAAGTACTTTGGTATGTGGTGGCCACAAAAAAATGAAATGACCACATTAAATGTAAATATTAATAACTTCCCAGCAAGCTTGGAAGAACTTGCCACTCATACCATCAGGCAGGCCCAACTGCAGAATTGGGGTTCATTGACCCGATAGTACACCAAAGATTACTATAGCTGGAAAATTGAATGAGCTTGCCCCACAAGGATCTTATGAGTAAATCTCTATACTTGGCATACACAAAGGTAATATTGAAAGTTGTTGTACACTCTACATGCTTCATTTAACAAGTTACTTGCTGCTCATCATTATCCAATACCTCACAATCAATATCATTAGTCTAGAAGATCCAAATTTTTCCATTGTTTTTGCAAAAAGGCTTTGTCCATATCAAGCTGAAGTTTGTGAGTATTGATATGTACATTATCTGAGAATGGTTCAAGAATAGCAATGATGGATAGCTTATGCATCTTCTGGAGTTGTTGTAGTCTTTTCAGTGCCCCTTTTATATTAATACTCCTTGTATTTCAACAAATAGCACTGATCATTAAAAACCTTTACTCTTAGCTCTAGTGTTGGGTCTGATAGTCATAGTAGATGTACTGATGGATCTGGATTTGATAGTTTGTCTTTTAATCTTCCTTTCCCTTGGAGATAAACACTGCTAACTAGAAACCTCCTGAATTTCCTCCTGTAAATCATTGCATGTAGTTGACCTAAAGGCTTTTATAAGTTGCTTACTGGTCTCTTCATCCTCCTCATCATTTTCCTCTAGTGATAATTTATCCTTATCCAACTCATCTTCAGAATTCACAACATTGTACTCATCAACATCTCTTGGTGTATTATTAAGTTGATAACGTTCCTTAAGACAGTCTTATTGGTTTTGGTGGGACTTGGAAGAAACATCATCAATTTTCTGCTTTTCTTTTTGATCCCCTCTTCTTCTTACTCATTTTCTCCTGGGATTTATTGTTAGGGGATTTGGGAGATATAGAAAGTTTCTTCTTAGTCTAACCCTGATTATCCTGCACACCCTGAACATTGTTTTGAGCTTGAGGATTTTTGGAGCTATCATGACCCTGAATATTGTAGTTGTGATTGATGGCACTATTCTACATCATCAGACCCTCAATAGGCATTTCATGAACTCCTCCTGAACTGTGGTGTGACATGTTCCCTTTATATGGTCTTTTATCAGTTCCCATAGCATCAACCAGTTCTGACCCCATAGTGTCTTTAGGATCAGAATTCTAAACTTTACTGAGAACACTTGGCATAATCTGTGAAGTGGTTGCAGGAGCTCTAAGGTCTTTCTAGGTTCAGTAGGTATCCCCCCTCCTTGGAAACCCCTTCTTGCAAGTTAGTTGGTTTCTCCTTAACCCCACCATCCTTTCCTCCTTTATCTTCATAATTATTCAGCCCAACACAAGAGTTATTAACAGGGACATAGGGTTGTGGGAGAAATAATTACACACTTTGTCATATATATATATATATAAATTAGTTGCTTGTAGTCATTTTGATCATAGGACCTCCTTGAGCCCGGCAAATCATTAAAAGACTTCTTTCGATTTCACTACTAAGATTTTCACAAAAACTAGTCTAGAGATATCAACAATTTGGTTTAAATCCGAATATATTCTGCCTTCATTTCTTTAAAAAGGGGGACTGATCTGCAACACTGGAGTCATTTTTATTTTTTTTGATTAAAAAACTGATCTGCTACATTACAGGGAAGAATGCTTCTCCTCAGAAAATGTCATTCGGTGTTTGTTTATTAATTAGTTTAATAAAAAGGGAAGTTTCATGTTTCGTTCAAAGCTCTGAAATTTGGATAGAACAAAACTCTTGTTATGTTTAAAGCTGAAGTATATTCATGTATTATTGCTTACTCTAACAGTTGCTTTCCTTTGTTAATGTGTTTTGTTTCACCAGAGTTTGTGTATTAGTCGTGTTAAAAAAATAATAATTTAATACACCACAATTGGCTTGGTATTGAATTCACTTTTTTTTACTTAATGGCTATAAGTTCCCTAGTGTCTAAGTTCATTCTCATCCATCAAAATTGTCACCTTTTGGACTACCGTTGAATTTAGAATTAAATGACATAAAAATCATACCAATGGGGATGTTATGGAAAGTTCCTTTAGTATTTAAAAAGAAGTCCCAAGGACATGCTTTAAGGATGATTATCTTTGACCTCCTAAGTTAAGATATTTACTGAAAGTGCCTAGAGATTTAGCCCTCTTGTGATTAAAATATCTTAGATTTAATAATGTATTATACATTGAATACTCAAAGAGGTGTGCTAATCATTATCTAATAATCATATTCAATATTGTTTCTATACACCACTTAAAAGACCCCTATGCTTTCAAGATGACCAAAGCTACTCAAAAATTTATTTAATCTGTAAGGGTCACGCTTTTTCTCGGTTTGGAATCCCTTCTCTCTTAATGATAGACGGTTTTTTATTTTTATTATTGTTGTTATCAACCAAAGAAAAATTTATGATATTAAGAATAACTTGATCATTTGCCTTATTTTTCAAAAAAAATGTATTTAATCCGTACTCTGTCTTAGTTTTTCTTTTCCCACATTATTTTCTTGTTCTGTTAGTTCCCTAATCCTTATTTTTCTACTTATATTTCATGTACAATCGGAAGGCTGGAGTTCTACTTTGAAACTCGTTTTGGCCCAAAATATTGGGCCAATAGCTATTAGGATCGTCAGAGAGCTCGAAGTATCATAAATTAGGAGTCCAACGTCCCTTACTACTTTTGATATATTGTTTTGATATACTAACCCATTCTTACATATGCCTGCATATTTCTTAAGTTTTTGATATATTTAATCCCTCGCCTTTTTATTTCGAGCTTTATTTGTGTGATACAATAGTATTTGATAAGAAATTTTGATAGTATGTTATAAATTCTCGGCAATATCTCTAGCGTCAAATAATATTAATAATAAATCTTTTTCTTAAAAAATTGGTTGATGCTTAGTTTACTTGTCAATATCTTTTAGATTTTTAAATTAAGTAAAAAGAATAAGAAAACCTTTGTTTAGATATCCAAATGTATTCAAAATTATTTTAAAGGGTAGAATAATTACCTTTAGAAACACTTTAAATGAGAACAGTAGTTGGCCATGTATTTTATTTGCAAAATTTAATTAACCATGGAACAGGTCTCCAATCATTAGGTTCTTTAAATAACCATTTTTGTCAAAAATCTGATTTATTACCATTTTTTAGATAAATATAGGCCAAATGTGTTAGTTCTCTTAATATATTTTTCAAGAGTTCGGATTTGTTAACAGATTCAAAATACAATATATATATATATATATATATATATATATATATATATATATATATGTGTGTGTGTGTAATACACACCAAGGTATATATATACTACTTTTGTGAAGCATAATTTTACTTAAATTTTGGTTATACATAACTTATCTCGTCATACGTATCATTTTCTATATCTACTATCCCCTTTATAAATTTTTTTTATGTGACTTATAATTCTCTACACTTTAACTTATAAATATTATTTTACTACTAATGTATCTATTGTCACCTTATAATAATAACGTCTCATAAGTTTAAGCAACATACATATGCATATTTTATTTTTTAATATGTGTAAGATCACAAACTTTATATAATATTTTAACATTTTCGTACTATTATTATTTTTTATGAAAAACTCCATTATCTTTTTTTGCGTATTTTCTCAAATATATTTACTATAAATCACATATATTATTATATTTTACACCCATGTGTTGCCTTTATTTATTTATTTTATAAAAATCACAAATTCTCATACCTTCTAAACTCAACTTCTACATATATAAAGAGATCATAAATTTTCACCTATTTCAAATACATTTATTTATTTTTAATTCATTTTTTAGAATAAATATTACTATTTAATTTTTCATGGATATTGTAAACATATATATAACATGCCTTGTATTTTATCCTCTTTCGTAAATTAATAAAAAAAATTCTTATCAATATTTTCTAAAGTAAATAAATAAATAAAATATCCCTAATTATTTTTTCCAAACTAAATTTAAGGACTATCTTCGGATAGGTTCTGAGGGATGCTTAACAGCTTCCCCTCGAGTAACCAAAACCCTTACCTAGAATGTCACTTGTTTCGCAAATCAAACCAGAGTTTACATTTACATAAAAAAAATTCCTAATATTTTCCTTAAAATTAGGTGGCGACTCTAAACATTTTCAAAATCAGAGGCATAGGCATTTTTATATTGTGAACTATTTCGATCAGTTCGAAAATAGGATGCGACAAAAGGGACATAGTGAATTGCTTGCCACCTACCAATTATAAGATCTTCCTCATCAAATCCCATCCAAACATGGGTTGGCCAGGCTTTGGTTAGATCAAATTGAATCTTAAATTTGGCCAAACTTCCTCTAATTTTATGTATGGATGCAGTATCTAAGTAAAAGACCTTTCCAATTAGTGATAAAAGATCTGCTACAAACTCTTTATTATAGCAATGCCAAGGTAGCTCAAGTAGTGTGACCCAAATAGGAACTATGGGTATCGCTTCTTCAGGTTTGAAGGTTGGAGTCCATGTTTGGATCCTTATGAGTTGACCTTCAATATGCATCCTCTGTTTTGTCCATACAGTAATATAATCAGTCTCATTGTCTAAATCAATATAGACATGCCTCGCATTGAAGTGTGCTATCTTTACTCCACCAGATAGTTATGTTTGGAGGATGAAATTCTTTCTAATGAGTTCCACCTTGGGCATGGTGCTGCTATACTTTCCAACAAGTGTAAACATGCACCTTTCAGCCAGTTTAATCATAAAGTCTTCTTTGTTGAAGATCACAGTAGGTAAGCCTTGCCTTGTAGTAAATTTGGGAGTGGAGAGTTTAATTGGAGTTTCATTCTTGTCTTGATTAGCTCTTAGTCTTGTAGCAAAAGTTTGAACTACTGTGAATGGAGCTGGTTCTGGCACTAATTCCTTTTTGGTATTACTGATAGGATTTGGTATAGGGGTCTTGTTATTGTTAACACTAGGGTGTGTGGTTTTGTTAAAAGATCTGTTATTTTGATTGTTGGGAATATACTTTCCAAAGTTATTGGAAACCTGAGGGAATTTAGGAAGGGGGTTAGGATTGTGTTCAGTTTGCAAATGGCTCTTATCCTGCAACAGAGAGGTTAGTGCAGCACAATGTGGATCATTTGCATTGGTTTGCGAATGATTCTCTATTGTGTTCATAAACTTAGACGTACCAGAAGTTGAAATAACACAAGTAAGCTTACCTGATTCTTTCTGGTATTGCATTTCCTACACATTTTTCCCTATTGAATTTTGCTCAGTTATGCCCAACTGTGGTGCTTGGTTATGATTCAAGCCTTTCAAATTGCTATCATTGTGTTTTTGTTCTTGAGGGACCTAGTCCTTAGTGGTGCTTCCTTGCTCCTGCAATGGAACAATAACTTCGATCCCCATTGAAACATTGGGAGGACTTACCTCATCCTTTAAAGTTGGTTGGATATTATAAGTATTTTCTTCAGCATTTGAATCATAACGACCTTGCGACTTGTCAAATTTTGAATCTTTACAAAGACTCGAATTACTGGGAACTTGATTTTTCTAATTTGAATTTGGTGTGCTCATTTCAATTGAAATTTGTTGTTGAGCATCAACAAGCTCATCTCCATGATCCTTTTTCCCTTGGTGTTGGTCTGAAAAAACCACCTGGTCTCCGATTACCTCGCAGAATTTGCTCCGACCATCTTCCGATTATCTTTTTTGCCTGAAGTTTCATTGAGAGGTGTATGTTGGTGTGTAGAGTAAAACCCTGTGGTGGTTATGCCTCGAATATCTTCTGAAATCCTTCTAAATTAATGGTGGTGTTCAGGCTATGTATTGTCGAATCTCGTAAGAAACGTTTGCTGAGTTCTAACAACTGGGATGGTGGTTTGGTCTGATGCTTTGACCATATATGGCTCTTGTGATGGAGAATCATCTCCCACAGTTGCCTTGACTTGAATCAAATCAGATTCTTTTAGGAACATTATTATTTGTGCCCAGTTCATGTCTTCATCCGAAATTGCTATAATTTACAGATTTGAAGAATTAAGTGATGAATTAGGAGATGATGATTGATGGGGTTTGTTCATCTGGAGATATACATCTTTTGGGACTGATCTAGTGGTCCGAAAAGCTATACTGGCGATGGTGAGGCCATTCCGGCGGAACTGTAGATTATGTAACGGCTATTTTTTTATGTAACAGCTAGAGAGAGTTTATGCTGTGCTTTAGACTTGACTACAACGGGAGAAAAAAAATGCCATTCATTAAACGTCAACTTGACAAAATGAACTCAAAACGGTTACAACAGGTACAATTGTTTATTTGTGCTTGCTTTAAGTTATTTGTAGCACTTTAAATTTTGGGAGTGAAAAGAGAAGAAGAAACCCCATAAGCATACAACTTAAGCAGAATCATCATTTTGCGCAAAATCAAGAGATTTTTTTCCTTCGTGAGCTTTTCCAAAAACGTTTTTTATGTAATCACCAAACAAGACTTGTTTGTAGTGAGAAACTCCATCACTCTCCACAAGTTGAGGCAACGGACCTATCTTCTCACATGGATTTGGTGTAGCAAACAATGGTACTGAAACTCTTGATTCTGAACTTGTTGTACGAACTCTATGTTCCGCGCTTTTGTATCTCCCATTACTTAAGATCTAAATCCAAAATACAAAAACAAAATGTTAGGAGAAAACAAAAGTTTAATATTTACAAATATTAGGCTCCATTTTCTTTGATTATGTAAAATCTATTGTATATTTAATAAGAGTAACTTATATACTGACTATGTAAAACTATCTAGCAACCTTAAAGATATAACTACAAAGAGTCATTTATGAAAGTGATTTTGTATTCTAAATAAGAAAGGTAGGTTACTGACTCCAATAAGTTAAAATATATTAATAGTGTAAAACTTTCTTAAACTTTTAGTGTATAGACTTACATACTCTTGACTCTGTAAATTTATTCTAATACTATATGGTTACCTAAAATAATAACTATAGCTAGGTAATTGTCTGTAAAATGAAATCAATAACCTAGGAATCAATAATGGGGATCACATTGGTAGGAATATAGGCCGATATATCTCCAACTTGTGTTTCAATGATGGGTAAGGCGGTCAAGCTACCTGCGCTTGAGTTGAGAGAAGCCTTAGGAGTTACTGAAACAACCACAGGAGTGCCCTTTTTCTATAAATAGAGAGAGAAAAAAAGGGCTTTTCTCCCGTTTACAATATGAAGATTGATTATCTACTACAAAAAATCAAATATAATATATAAATATGATAGTGTAAAATTAAATTCTTTATGTTGTCAGTATAAAAAAGTGAAACCCATTCTTACTTGCATGGTATCTCCAATGTTGATAACTAAAGCACCAGGAATGGGAGGAATCTCTATCCACTCATCTTCCACACCTTTTTCCAGTTTGACATATAGACCACCAATGCCATCTTGTAGTAGAACAGTTAGGGTTCCCATGTCTGAATGGCGTCCGACGCCTACTGTTAGCTCTGGATTAGGACAACTTGGGTAAAAGTTCATGTTTACCATTTTGAGCCCTGTTAGTGATTCAAATTTTGCTTCATCTAGTGTTACTCCAATATTATCAAATAATATCTCCAATAGTACCCTCACCATTTTTGTTGATGACTTCAAGTATTCAAGAGCCACATCCCTAACATGTGAAAAAAATGAGCTTTCTACTTAATTCTTATGTTTGATAACTAGCAAAAAATATTGTCCCAAAATTATTTATACATAATATAGAAAATACTATAGGAATGGGGTGATTGGGGGTGAGGAGGAGATAATTAACGTGGAACACCACTTATGATGCTTGTTTTCCTATTCCCACAAGGGAAGTCATATTCCCGAGTTCTAAATAACATATTTTTCTAGAGAACATGACCAACCAAATATGAGATTTTTCCCCTTTATACGAAACATACCCTAAGTCACTTAAAAAATAATTATAAATAATCGCTCATAAAAAATAAAAGTTATAACATATTATTACCTGCTACAATAAGGTAAAATACAAAAAAAAAAGTATACCAATAAAGTTGAGGAATTGACATGTACATGAGGATATGCATACTCTATTTGATAGAATTTAATTTATTTGCACTATTATTGTAGAAAAAAATTATACCATAAAAAATAGGATTAGTAAGTGATTAAAGAGGAAGTGAAGAAAGGTTCCTACTTGCATTGAGGAGGCCATCGTGCATGTGCCTCATCATCATTAGTATACATCATACTGACATAATCTTTTCATTCCAAAGCCATTTCCTTTTCAGGTACAAAGCTAGTCCCATATTTTACCAAAGGACTTGGGCTCACTTCTTTTAGATAAACAGATTTTTTCATAGGTGGTTGATCAAAGAAGTTATGGGCTGCAGCTTTAACAGATTCCAACAATTCCAAAGTCACATCATAATTTACTACTTGAAAGAATCCAAGTGTCTCAGCAGCCATTGTAATAGCTCCCACTACTTGATCATGCTCAGGTCCATGTAATTTTGATAAATCAATGGCCACCAATAGTTGATAGTCATCATTTGAATTGATGATTTTCTTGTCAATCTATATTCTTTCATTTGGTGGTTGTATGTATCTTTCTGGTACCATCTTAATGCCATTGTCTACAAGTCCCTTTACTCCATTACCCTTTTGGACCACAAAATCAAACAATGCAGTACTTTCATCAATACTTGGGGCCATATTATATTCTTGGAAATATTCTTTTTCCTCTTTTGGGTTGTTGGTTTATCAAGATCTTGTGATTTTCAATGAGGAAGTTGTGCTTCCTGTCTATACCAATTTATAGTAAACGTTTTGCTTTTTTGGTATATAGTCAAATTCTATTTTATATTCAGAAAGCAAGATTTTAGCACTTGAAGTTGTTGGAAATATACTATGATCAAGTTGAACATCAAAAAATATATATGTAATGTAGAAGACATTTTTCTTTGATTCTTTATTCTAACATTTGCTTGCATTAGTTTAATTGTTGTCTAAGAATCAATCCAAAAATCATATAATAATATGGATGTCCAAGACTCCAATGAGATGTAAGGTTCATAAAATCACGGTTTTGACCCTCAAAGTAGGTGAAGACAAAGAAGAATTTTTGTACTTGAATAAAATTTTATCAAGTTGCAAAGAATATCAATTGCACACTATTCCAAATCAATATTTCTGGTTAGTGAAGTTTTAGGAATAAAATTTACCCTATCATAATAAGATATATGTCATGTGATAAGATACTTTGAATCTGTTTGGATTGACTTATTTTAAGTATTT
This sequence comes from Solanum dulcamara, assembly GCF_947179165.1. Classification (NCBI taxonomy): domain Eukaryota; kingdom Viridiplantae; phylum Streptophyta; class Magnoliopsida; order Solanales; family Solanaceae; genus Solanum; species Solanum dulcamara. Next base: position 58,058,969 of record NC_077245.1, read on the forward strand.
TAAAGTTAAAATAACTTTTAGGCACTATTGAAGTATTTGGATAAATTTAAAAAATGCAGCACTTGATTTTAAGCTAAAATGAAAAAAATAAATCAAAAATTAAAAATCAATTCAAACATGCTCTTTATTAATGACACATGATGAAATCACACTTTTTTTTTGTTATTAGTCAACTGAAAAAAAGAGTGGTTAGTATCTCCTTATCAAAGAATAATTTATAAATACAATTTTAGATCAAAAGGGTGATTCATCTATTATGGCATGAACCATGATGCCTTTTGGTGGTCAAATTTGAGACTTTGCACCAATGTGAGTGTTTTGTTGTTAGGAAGAATGTATTACAAACCTTTCGTGATGGCCATTAATGTAACACCCCCTAAAATGTTATTGATTCATGGATCCTTTCATTCATGAAGTCCAAATGAATTATCAAAGTTTTCTATTTAATTCAAGCATGAAACTTTATGGGTTTTTTCATATCATGATTCCAAATGCATAGATTATTGAATATTTAAAGTTTAATTACCTATCTTATATTAGCCTATGTTGGATCTTAAATGCACTGAATTGTTGATTTATCAAAAGTCGTTATATGAAGGCATGAAAAGGTTTTAAAGTATTTTGATTATAATTATGTTTTCTCATGCCTAAAGTATTTTAATCATAATTATGTTCTTCCATGCCTAAAATATTCTGATCATAATTATGTTCTGTCATGTCTAAAGTATTTTGATCATAATTATGTTCTCTCATGCCTAAAGTATTTTGATCATTATTCTGCCTTCATTTCTTTAAAAAAAGGGGACTGATATGCAACACTGGAGTCGTTGTTTTTTTATTAAAAAACTGATCTGCTACATTACAGGGAGGCATGCTTCTCCTCAGAAAATGTCATTTGGTGTTTGCTTATTAATTAGATTAATAAAAAGGGAAGTTTCATGTTTCGTTCAAAGCTCTGAAATTTGGATAGAACAAAACTTTTGTTATGTTTAAAGCTGAAGTATATTCATGTATTATTGCTTACTCTAACAGTTGCTTTCCTTTGTTAATGTGTTTTGTTTCACCAGAGTTTGTGTATTAGTCGTGTTAAAAAAATAATAATTTAACACACCACAATTGGCTTGGTATTGAATTCACTTTTTTTTACTTAATGGCTATAAGTTCCCTAGTGTCTAAGTTCATTCTCATCCATCAAAATTGTCACCTTTTGGACTACCGTTGAATTTAGAATTAAATGACATAAAAATCATACCAATGGGGATGTTATGGAAAGTTCCTTTAGTATTTAAAAAGAAGTCCCAAGGACATGCTTTAAGGATGATTATCTTTGACCTCCTAAGTTAAGATATTTACTGAAAGTGCCTAGAGATTTAGCCCTCTTGTGATTAAAATATCTTAGATTTAATAATGTATTATACATTGAATACTCAAAGAGGTGTGCTAATCATTATCTAATAATCATATTCAATATTGTTTCTATACACCACTTAAAAGACCCCTATGCTTTCAAGATGACCAAAGCTACTCAAAAATTTATTTAATCTGTAAGGGTCACGCTTTTTCTCTGTTTGGAATCCCTTCTCTCTTAATGATAGACGGTTTTTTATTTTTATTATTGTTGTTATCAACCAAAGACAAATTTATGATATTAAGAATAACTTGATCATTTGCCTTATTTTTCAAAAAAAATGTATTTAATCCGTACTCTGTCTTAGTTTTTCTTTTCCCACATTATTTTCTTGTTCTGTTAGTTCCCTAATCCTTATTTTTCTTCTTATATTTCATGTACAATCGGAGGGCTGGAGTTCTACTTTGAAATTCGTTTTGGCCCAAAATATTGGGCCAACAGCTATTAGGATCGTCAGAGCTCGAAGTATCATAAATTAGGAGTCCAACGTCCCTTACTACTTTTGATATATTGTTTTGATATACTAACACATTCTTACATATGCCTGCATATTTCTTAAGTTTTTGATATATTTAATCCCTCGCCTTTTTATTTCGAGCTTTATTTGTGTGATACAATAGTATTTGATAAGAAATTTGATAGTATGTTATAAATTCTTGGCAATATCTCTAGCGTCAAATAATATTAATAATAAATCCTTTTCTTAAAAAATTGGTTGATGCTTAGTTTACTTGTCAATATCTTTTAGATTTTTAAATTAAGTAAAAAGAATAAGAAAACCTTTGTTTAGATATCCAAATGTATTCGAAATTATTTTAAAGGGTAGAATAATTACCTTTAGAAACACTTTAAATGAGAACAGTAGTTGGCCATGTTTTTTATTTGCAAAATTTAATTAACCATGGAACAGGTCTCCAATCATTAGGTTCTTTAAATAACCATTTTTGTCAAAAATCTGATTTATTACCATTTTTTAGATAAATATAGGCCAAATGTGTTAGTTTTCTTAATATATTTTTCAAGAGTTCGGATTTGTTAACAGATTCAAAATACAAGATATATATATGTGTGTGTGTGTAATACACACCAAGGTATATATATACTACTTTTGTGAAGCATAATTTTACTTAAATTTTGGTTATACATAACTTATCTCGTCATACGTATCATTTTCTATATCTACTATCCCCTTTATAAATTTTTTTTATGTGACTTATAATTCTCTACACTTTAACTTATAAATATTATTTTACTACTAATGTATCTATTGTCACCTTATAATAATAACGTCTCATAAGTTTAAGCAACATACATATGCATATTTTATTTTTTAATATGTGTAAGATCACAAACTTTATATAATATTTTAACATTTTCGTACTATTATTATTTTTTATGAAAAACTCCATTATCTTTTTTTGCGTATTTTCTCAAATATATTTACTATAAATCACATATATTATTATATTTTACACCCATGTGTTGCCTTTATTTATTTATTTTATAAAAATCACAAATTCTCATACCTTCTAAACTCAACTTCTACATATATAAAGAGATCATAAATTTTCACCTATTTCAAATACATTTATTTATTTTTAATTCATTTTTTAGAATAAATATTACTATTTAATTTTTCATGGATATTGTAAACATATATATAACATGCCTTGTATTTTATCCTCTTTCGTAAATTAATAAAAAAAATTCTTATCAATATTTTCTAAAGTAAATAAATAAATAAAATATCCCTAATTATTTTTTCCAAACTAAATTTAAGGACTATCTTCGGATAGGTTCTGAGGGATGCTTAACAGCATCCCCTCGAGTAACCAAAACCCTTACCTAGAATGTCACTAGTTTCGCAAATCAAAACAGAGTTTACATTTACATAAAAAAAATTCCTAATATTTTCCTTAAAATTAGATGGCGACTCTAAACATTTTCAAAATCAGAGGCATAGCCATTTTTATGTTGTAAACTATTTCGATCAGTTCGCAAATAGGGTGCGACAACAGGGACATAGTGAATTGCTTGCCACCTACCAATTATAAGATCTTCCTCATCAAATCCCATCCAAACATGGGTTGGCCTGGCTTTGGTTAGATCAAATTGAATCTTAAATTTGGCCAAACTTCCTCTAATTTTCTGTATAAACGCAGTATCTAAGTATAAGATCTTTCCAATTGATAATAAAAGAGCTGCTACAAACTCCTTATTATAGCAATGCCAAGGTAGCTCAAGTAGTGTTACCCAAATGGGAACTATGGGTGTCTCTTCTTCAGGTTTGAAGGTTGGAGTCCATGTTTGGATCCTCATGAGTTGACCTTCAATATACATCCTCTGTTTTGTCCATACAGTAATATAATCAGTCTCATTGTCTAAATCAATATAGACATGCCTCGCATTGAAGTGTGCTATCTTTACTCCACCAGATAGTTATGTTTGGTGGATGAAATTCTTTCTAATGAGTTCCACCTTGGGCATGGTGCTGCTAAACTTTCCAATAAGTGTAAACATGCACCTTTCAGCTAGTTTAACCATAAAGTCTTCTTTGTTTAAGATCACAGCAGGTAAGCCTTGCCTTGTAGTAAATTTGGGAGTGGAGAGTTTAATTGGAGTTTCATTCTTGTCTTGATTAGCTCTTAGTCTTGTAGCAAAAGTTTGAACTACTGTGAATGGAGCTGGTTCTGGCACTAATTCCTTTTTGGTATTGCTGATAGGATTTGGTATAAGGGTCTTGTTATTGTTAACACTAGGGTGTGTGGTTTTGTTAAAAGATCTGTTATTTTGATTGTTGGGAATATACTTTCCAAAGTTATTGGAAACCTGAGGGAATTTAGGAGGGGGGGTTAGGATTGTGTTCAGTTTCCAAATAGCTCTGATCCTGCAATAGAGAGGTTAGTGCAGCACAATGTTGATCATTTGCATTAGTTTGCGATTGATTCCCCATTGTGTTCATACACTTAGAAGTAACAGAAGTTGAAATAACACAAGTAAGCTTACCTGATTCTTTCTGATATTGCATTTCCTGCACATTTTTCCCTATTGAATTTTGCTAAGTTATGCCCAACTGTGGTGCTTGGTTATGATTCAAGCCTTTCAAATTGCTATCATTGTGTTTTTGTTCTTGAGGGACCTAGTCCTTAGTGGTGCTTCCTTGCTCCTGCAATGGAACAATAACTTCGATCCCCATTGAAACATTGGGAGGACTTACCTCATCCTTTAAAGTTGGTTGGATATTATAAGTATTTTCTTCAGCAATTGAATCATAACGACCTTGCGACTTGTCAAATTTTGAATCTTTACAAAGACTCGAATTACTGGGAACTTGATTTTTCTAATTTGAACTTGGTGTGCTCATTTCAATTGGAATTTGTTGTTGAGCATCAACAAGCTCATCTCCATGATCCTTTTTCCCTTAGTGTTGGTCTGAAAAAACCATCTGATCTCCGATTACCTCGCCGAAATTTGCTCCGACCATCTTTCGATCATCTTTTTTGCCTGAAGTTTCATTGAGAGGTGCATGCTGGCGTGCTGAGTAAAACCCTGTGGTGGTTATGCCTCGAATATCATCTGAAATCCTTCTAAATTAATGGTGGTGTTCAGGCTATGTATTATCGAATCTCATAAGAAACGTCTGCTGAGTTCTAACAACTGGGATGGTGGTTTGGTCTGATGCTTTGACCATATATGGCTCTTGTGATGGAGAATCATCTCCCATAGTTGCCTTGACTTGAATCAAATCGGATTCTTTTTGGAACAGTATTTGTCTTTGTTTTGAACCCGAACACATTATTGTTTGTGCCCAGTTCATGTCTTCATCCGAAATTGCTACAATGTACAGATTTGAAGAATTAAGTGATGAATTAGGAGATGATGATTGATGGGTTTTGTTCATCTAGAGATATACCTCTTTTGGGACTGATCTAGTGGTCCGAAAAGCTATACTTGCGATGGTGAGGCCATTCCGGCGGAACTGTAGATTATGTAACGGCTATTTTTTATGTAACAGCTAGAGAGAGTTTATGCTGTGCTTTAGACTTGACTACAACGGGAGAAAAAAAATGCCATTCATTAAACATCAACTTGACAAAATGAACTCAAAACGGTTACAACAGGTACAATTGTTTATTTGTGCTTGCTTTAAGTTATTTGCAGCACTTTAAATTTTGGGAGTGAAAAGAGAAGAAGAAACCCCATAAGCATACAACTTAAGCAGAATCATCATTTTGAGCAAAATCAAGAGATTTTTTTCCTTCGTGAGCTTTTCCAAAAAAGTTTTTCATGTAATCACCAAACAAGACTTGTTTGTAGTGAGAAACTCCATCACTCTCCACAAGTTGAGGCAACGGACCTATCTTCTCACATGGATTTGGTGTAGCAAACAATGGTACTGAAACTCTTGATTCTGAACTTGTTGTACGAACTCTATGTTCCGCGCTTTTGTATCTCCCATTACTTAAGATCTAAATCCAAAATACAAAAACAAAATGTTAGGAGAAAACAAAAGTTTAATATTTACAAATATTAGGCTCCATTTCCTTTGATTATGTAAAATCTATTGTATATTTAATAAGAGTAACTTATATACTGACTATGTAAAACTATCTAGCAACCTTAAAGATATAACTACAAAGAGTCATTTATGAAAGTGATTTTGTATTCTAAATAAGAAAGGTAGGTTACTGACTCCAACAAGTTAAAATATATTAATAGTGTAAAACTTTCTTAAACTTTTAGTGTATAGACTTACATACTCTTGACTCTGTAAATTTATTCTAATACTATATGGTTACCTAAAATAATAACTATAGCTAGGTAATTGTCTGTAAAATGAAATCAATAACCTAGGAATCAATAATGGGGATCACATTGGTAGGAATATAGGCCGATATATCTCCAACTTGTGTTTCAATGATGGGTAAGGCGGTCAAGCTACCTGCGCTTGAGTTGAGAGAAGCCTTAGGAGTTACTGAAACAACCACAGGAGTGCCTTTTTCTATAAATAGAGAGAGAAAAAAAGGGCTTTTCTCCCGTTTACAATATGAAGATTGATTATCTACTACAAAAAATCAAATATAATATATAAATATGATAGTGTAAAATTAAATTCTTTATGTTGTCAGTATAAAAAAGTGAAACCCATTCTTACTTGCATGGTATCTCCAATGTTGATAACTAAAGCACCAGGAATGGGAGGAATCTCTATCCACTCATCTTCCACACCTTTTTCCAGTTTGACATATAGACCACCAATGCCATCTTGTAGTAGAACAGTTAGGGTTCCCATGTCTGAATGGCGTCCGACGCCTACTGTTAGCTCTGGATTAGGACAACTTGGGTAAAAGTTCATGTTTACCATTTTGAGCCCTGTTAGTGATTCAAATTTTGCTTCATCTAGTGTTACTCCAATATTATCAAATAATATCTCCAATAGTACCCTCACCATTTTTGTTGATGACTTCAAGTATTCAAGAGCCACATCCCTAACATGTGAAAAAAAATAAAACAAAATGAGGTTTCGACTTAATTCTTATGTTTGATAACTAGCAAAAAATATTGTCCAAAAATTAATTATACATAATATAGAAAATACTATTGGAATGGAGTGATTGGGGGTGAGGAGGAGATAATTAACGTGGAACACCAGTTATGATGCTTGTTTTCTATTTCCACAAAGGAAGTCATATTCCCGAGTTCTAAATAACATATTTTTCTAGAGAACATGACCAACCAAATATGAGATTTTTCCCCTTTATACGAAACATACCCTAAGTCACTTAAAAAATAATTATAAATAATCGCTCATAAAAAATAAAAGTTATAACATATTATTACCTGCTACAATAAGGTAAAATAGAAAAAAAAAAGTATACCGATAAAGTTGAGGAATTGACATATACATGAGGATATGCATACTCTATTTGATAGAATTTAATTTATTTGCACTATTATTGTAGAAAAAAATTATACCATAAAAAATAGGTTTAGTAAGTGATTAAAGATGAAGTGAAGAAAGGTTCCTACTTGCATTGAGGAGGCCATTGTGCATGTGCCTCATCATCATTAGTATACATCATACTGACATAATCTTTCCATTCCAAAGCCATTTCCTTTTCAGGTACAAAGCTAGTCCCATATTTTACCAAAGGACTTGGGCTCACTTCTTTTAGATAAACAGATTTTTTCATAGGTGGTTGATCAAAGAAGTTATGGGCTGCAGCTTTAACAGATTCCAACAATTCCAAAGTCACACCATGATTTACTACTTGAAAGAATCCAAGTGTCTCAGCAGCCATTGTAATAGCTCCCACTACTTGATCATGCTCAGGTCCATGTAATTTTGATAAATCAATGGCCACCAATAGTTGATCATCATCTTTTGAATTGATGATTTTCTTGTCAATCAATATTCTTTCATTTGGTGGTTGTATGTATCTTTCTGGTACCATCTTAATGCCAGTGTCTACAAGTCCCTTTACTCCATTACCCTTTTGGACCACAAAATCAAACAAGGCATTACTTTCATCAATACTTGGGGCCATATTATATTCTTGGAAATATTCTTTTTCCTCTTTTGGGTTGTTGGTTTATCAAGATCTTGTGATTTTCAATGAGGAAGTTGTGCTTCCTGTCTATACCAATTTATAGTAAACGTTTTGCTTTTTTGGTATATAGTCAAATTCTATTTTATATTCAGAAAGCAAGATTTTAGCACTTGAAGTTGTTGGAAATATACTATGATCAAGTTGAACATCAAAAAATATATATGTAATGTAGAAGACATTTTTCTTTGATTCTTTATTCTAACATTTGCTTGCATTAGTTTAATTGTTGTCTAAGAATCAATCCAAAAATCATATAATAATATGGATGTCCAAGACTCCAATGAGATGTAAGGTTCATAAAATCACGGTTTTGACCCTCAAAGTAGGTGAAGACAAAGAAGAATTTTTGTACTTGAATAAAATTTTATCAAGTTGCAAAGAATATCAATTGCACACTATTCCAAATCAATATTTCTGGTTAGTGAAGTTTTAGGAATAAAATTTACCCTATCATAATAAGATATATGTCATGTGATAAGATACTTTGAATCTGTTTGGATTGACTTATTTTAAGTATTTTAAAGTTAAAATAACTTTTAGGCACTATTGAAGTATTTGGATAAATTTAAAAAATGCAGCACTTGATTTTAAGCTAAAATGAAAAAAATAAATCAAAAATTAAAAATCAATTCAAACATGCTCTTTATTAATGACACATGATGAAATCACACTTTTTTTTTGTTATTAGTCAACTGAAAAAAAGAGTGGTTAGTATCTCCTTATCAAAGAATAATTTATAAATACAATTTTAGATCAAAAGGGTGATTCATCTATTATGGCATGAACCATGATGCCTTTTGGTGGTCAAATTTGAGACTTTGCACCAATGTGAGTGTTTTGTTGTTAGGAAGAATGTATTACAAACCTTTCGTGATGGCCATTAATGTAACACCCCCTAAAATGTTATTGATTCATGGATCCTTTCATTCATGAAGTCCAAATGAATTATCAAAGTTTTCTATTTAATTCAAGCATGAAACTTTATGGGTTTTTTCATATCATGATTCCAAATGCATAGATTATTGAATATTTAAAGTTTAATTACCTATCTTATATTAGCCTATGTTGGATCTTAAATGCACTGAATTGTTGATTTATCAAAAGTCGTTATATGAAGGCATGAAAAGGTTTTAAAGTATTTTGATTATAATTATGTTTTCTCATGCCTAAAGTATTTTAATCATAATTATGTTCTTCCATGCCTAAAATATTCTGATCATAATTATGTTCTGTCATGTCTAAAGTATTTTGATCATAATTATGTTCTCTCATGCCTAAAGTATTTTGATCATTATTCTGCCTTCATTTCTTTAAAAAAAGGGGACTGATATGCAACACTGGAGTCGTTGTTTTTTTATTAAAAAACTGATCTGCTACATTACAGGGAGGCATGCTTCTCCTCAGAAAATGTCATTTGGTGTTTGCTTATTAATTAGATTAATAAAAAGGGAAGTTTCATGTTTCGTTCAAAGCTCTGAAATGTGGATAGAACAAAACTTTTGTTATGTTTAAAGCTGAAGTATATTCATGTATTATTGCTTACTCTAACAGTTGCTTTCCTTTGTTAATGTGTTTTGTTTCACCAGAGTTTGTGTATTAGTCGTGTTAAAAAAATAATAATTTAATACACCACAATTGGCTTGGTATTGAATTCACTTTTTTTTACTTAATGGCTATAAGTTCCCTAGTGTCTAAGTTCATTCTCATCCATCAAAATTGTCACCTTTTGGACTACCGTTGAATTTAGAATTAAATGACATAAAAATCATACCTATGGGGATGTTATGGAAAGTTCCTTTAGTATTTAAAAAGAAGTCCCAAGGACATGCTTTAAGGATTATTATCTTTGACCTCCTAAGTTAAGATATTTACTGAAAGTGTCTAGAGATTTAGCCCTCTTGTGATTAAAATATCTTAGATTTAATAATGTATTATACATTGAATACTCAAAGAGGTGTGCTAATCATTATCTAATAATCATATTCAATATTGTTTCTATACACCACTTAAAAGACCCCTATGCTTTCAAGATGACCAAAGCTACTCAAAAATTTATTTAATCTGTAAGGGTCACGCTTTTTCTCTGTTTGGAATCCCTTCTCTCTTAATGATAGACGGTTTTTTATTTTTATTATTGTTGTTATCAACCAAAGACAAATTTATGATATTAAGAATAACTTGATCATTTGCCTTATTTTTCAAAAAAAATGTATTTAATCCGTACTCTGTCTTAGTTTTTCTTTTCCCACATTATTTTCTTGTTCTGTTAGTTCCCTAATCCTTATTTTTCTTCTTATATTTCATGTACAATCGGAGGGCTGGAGTTCTACTTTGAAATTCGTTTTGGCTCAAAATATTGGGCCAACAACTATTAGGATCGTCAGAGCTCGGAGTATCATAAATTAGGAGTCCAACGTCCCTTACTACTTTTGATTATATTTTTTTGAGATACTAACCCATTCTTACATATGCCTGCATATTTCTTAAGTTTTTGATATATTTAATCCCTCGCCTTTTTATTTCGAGCTTTATTTGTGTGATACAATAGTATTTGATAAGAAATTTGATAGTATGTTATAAATTCTTGGCAATATCTCTGGAGTCAAATAATATTAATAATAAATCTTTTTCTTAAAAAATTGGTTGACGCTTAGTTTACTTTTAAATATCTTTTAGATTTTTAAATTAAGTAAAAAGAATAAGAAAACCTTTGTTTAGATATCCAAATGTTTCCCCTTCTTTCCAAACCTCATGACACCCTTCATGGGTGACACTTTCAAATACACCCAATCCTCCGCCTCAAACTCTAAGTCCCTCCTTCTCACATCGGTGTAAGATTTTTGGCGACTTTGGGCTGTCTTTAGCCTCTCTCGGATAATTCGTACCTTCTCCATGGCTTGGTGAACGAGGTCAGGCCCAATCAACTCGACTTCACCAACTTCAAACCACCCAATGGGCGATCTACACCTCCTCCCATACAAGGCTTCATAAGGAGCCATTTGAATGCTCGCATGATAGCTATTGTTATATGCAAACTCTATGAGAGGCAAGTGATCATCCCAATTCCCCTTGAAGTCAAGCACACACGCCCTCAACATATCTTCCAATGTCTGAATTGTGCGCTCTGCTTGGCCATCTGTCTAGGGATGGAAGGCTGTACTCAAGTTCTCCCTCGAACCTAATCCCTTCTGAAAGGATTTCCAAAATTGGGAAGTGAATTGAGCTCCTCTGTCTGAGATGATAGACAAAGGGACCCCATGCAATCTGACGATCTCCTGTATATACAACTTCGCATAATCTTCTGCGGTGTCAGTAGTCTTAACCGCCAAGAAGTGAGCTGATTTCAACATTCTATCCACAATCACCCAAATGGAATCATGTTGCTTTCGGGACTTTGGCAAGCCTGTAATAAAGTCCATGTTGATCATCTCCCACTTCCACTCTAGAATTTCTATGTTTTGGGCTAAACCACATGGCCTTTGATGCTCAACCTTCACTTGTTGACAATTCGGGCATTTGGAAATGAATTCCGCAATATCTCTCTTCACCCCACTCCACCAATAGATCTCCTTCAAGTCATGGTACATTTTTGTGGAACCCGGATGAATAGAGTATCTAAAACTATGCGCTTCGGCCATAATCCTTCCTCGAACATCATCGACATCCGGCACACACAATCTATTTTGGTACCGCAATACACCATCCCCCCTTGGGTAAAAACCATTACCTCTTGTTTGTGTACTACTCCCTTCAATTGGAGAAGGACGGAATCTTGGTCTTGCTTCTCCTTCACTTCTGCCACAAGTGAGGATGTAGACCCGTCCTGAATTGTAACTCCGCCTTCATTATTCTCTTTTAGGTGAACTCCCAATCGGGCTAATCTGTGTACCTCCTTTGCCAATTCCCTCCTGCCTTCCTCCACGTGGCTAGTGCTACCCATGGACAACCTGCTAAGAGCATCAGCAATAACATTAGCTTTACCTGGATGGTAGAGGATGCTCATATCATAGTCCTTGAGTAGCTCAAGCCATCTTCTTTGCCTCAGGTTGAGTTCTTTTTGGCTAAAGACGTATTGCAAGCTCTTGTGATCGGTGAATACATCGATACGCACTCCATACAGGTAGTGGCGCCAGACTTTAAGTGCAAACACCACAGCTGCCAGCTCAAGGTCATGAGTTGGGTAATTCCTCTCATGAAGCTTAAGCTGTCTTGAAGCATAGGCTATCACCTTCCCCCTTTGCATCAACACACAACCCAAACCAATTCTGGAGGCATCACAATAAATCACAAAACCCTCCATTTCATCGGGCAAAGTTAGAACAGGAGCAGTGGTTAGCTTGGTCTTCAATTTCTGGAAACTCTCCTCACAGGCATCAGACCATTAGAACTTAGCCTTCTTTTGGGTCAGCTTAGTCAATGGTGATGATATGGATGAGAATCCCTCTACGAACCTTCGATAGTACCCGGCCAAACCCAGGAAGCTCCTTATCTCTATCGGGGATGTGGGTCTAGGCCAATTCTTCACGGCTTCAATTTTCTGAGCATCAACCTGAATACCATTTCCAGATACAATGTGGCCTAAGAAGGCCACTGATGCAAGCCAAAATTCACATTTAGAGAACTTTGCATACAATACCTGGTCCCTTAAAGTTTGTAAAACGACTCTAAGATGATAGGCGTGCTCCTCTTCATTCTTGGAGTAAACCAGTATATCATCTATGAATACAATCACAAACATATCAAGATACAGTTTGAATACTCGGTTCATGAGATCCATAAAAGCGGCGGGGGCATTAGTCAACCCAAAGGACATGACCAAAAATTCAAAGTGGCCATAACGAGTCCGGAAAGTAGTCTTCAGAACATCGTATTCTCTCACCTTCAACTGGTGGTAGCCGGATCTCAAGTCTATCTTTGAGAAACAAGTGGCACCTTGAAGTTGATCGAATAAGTCATCTATTCTGGGGAGAGGGTATTTGTTCTTTACGGTAACCTTATTCAACTGCCTGTAGTCGATACATATTCTAAGGGACCCATCCTTCTTCCGCACAAATAGGACCGGGGCACCCTAGGGTGAGACACTCGGCCTAATGAATCCCTTATCTAATAAGTCCTTCAGCTGCTCCTTCAACTCCTTTAACTCCGCCGGAGTCATTCTATATGGAGGAATTGAGATAGGCTGGGTATCAGGAAGAACATCAATCCCGAAGTCGATCTCTCTTTCAGGAGGGACTCCAGGAAGATCTTCAGGAAAGACATCCGGAAACTCATTGACAATCGGGACCGACTCAAGGGATGGAGACTCAATGCTGTCATCTTTCACTCGGACAAGGTGATAATACACCCTTTTGAGATTAGCTTCCTAGCCCTAAGGTATGAAATAAACTTACCCTTAGGCACAACAGGACTACCCTTCCACTCTATGACAGCCTCATTCGGGAATTTGAACGTGACGATCTGAGTTCTACAATCAATAGAGGCATAACAGACATAAAGCCAGTCCATGACAAGGATCACGTCAAAATCAACCATGTCTAACTCAACCAAGTCAGCTAAGGTGTCCCTGTGATGAATTGACACGGTGCAATCTCTATAGACTCTCTCAGCTAGGACAGAATCACCGATAGGAGTGGCCACACTAAAAGGCTCAAGAAGACGTTCAAGAATTTTATTGAATTTACTAGTCATATAAGGAGTCACAAAAGATAGGGTGGCACATGGATCCATTAATACATAGCAATCAAAAGAAGAGACTCGAATCATACCCGTCACGACGTTTGGAGAGTTCTCCTGATCTTGGCGACTACCCATGGCATATAGGCGGTTTGTACCTCCACTCGTACCTGGAGTAGTGCCCCTCTGATTACCCCTAGCTGGTGGTGCGGTGGCAGAGGACTGGGCCCTGTTTCCCCATGTTGGGCATTCCCTCAGAAGATGGCCCATTTGGCCGCATTTATAGCAACCAACCCTTCCTGCTCTGCATTTTCCCAAGTGGAGCCTACCACACTTGCCGCATGGTGGCTTTCCCTTCGAGCCTTGACTTACACTGGCCGGGGATTAAGAAACCTGGGGTCTGAAATTCTGGCGACTTTGTCCCTGTCGGTCATACTTATCCTGCGGCATCGGTGCGCTGGCGGTAGATGAGGCATAGGTGGAAGGCCTCTTCTGGAAGAAGGACCTGTTGCCCTTGCTTTGCCTCTGCTCATTCTCATGCCTAACTGATCTTGCCTTTTTGCTCAGGTGCTCTTCTCTGTCTTTTCTTTTCTCCTCCTCTACCTGTTGAGCATACACCATTAATCTGGAGAGATCCATATCCGAGATCAACAATGCTGTCTTGCACTCTTTCTTCACATGCCTCCCTAATCCGGAGACGAACTTCCTCATATTTGACCTCACATCAGGAATCATTTTTGGAGCATACCTGGACAGCTGGATGAACTTTAGGCCATACTCCTTAACCGACATACCTTCCTGTTTCAGATTAACAAATTCCTCCACCTTCGCTTCCCTCAATTCTCGGGGAAAGAAGTGGTCAAGAAAAGCCCTCTCAAATTCATCCCACCTAGCAGGTTCAGCATCTTTACCCCTACCTTGTTCCCATTGGTTATACCAAATGTTTGCCACATCTTTGAGTTGATAAGATACCAACTCGACCCCCTCAATTTCCGTAGCATGCATAGCTTTCAGAATCTTCCATATTTCATCAATAAAGTTTTGGGGATCTTCATCGACCTTAGAACCCGTGAATGCCGGCGGATTCATCCTCAGAAAGTCTCTAATTCAAGTGGCAGCAGATGGCTCCTAGGAACTAGAGCTGAGAGTCGGCGAACTCTGATTACCGCTTCGGGCAGCCATTAGTTGCGTGAGCATTGCAATTGCCCCCCGAAATTCAGATCGAGTTTGCTTATAATAATAGTTACCATTTTGGCATTCAGATGTCTTCATTTGAGGTCTTATATGGTAGGAGGTATAGGTCTCCTGTTGGTTGGTTTGAAGTTTGTAATGACCTCGAAGGTCATTTTCATGCTTTTGCATGTCTTTGCCATTTTATCTCTTCCTATAGCTTCTTTATAGCTCTTATATGGTGTTGGAATGGGTTGAATGCTCCACAAGGTGTTTAGTTGTGTTTTGAGGCGGTTTGGCCATTTTTTTGTGGCTTAAGATTTGAAAGAGTTGACTTTCATCAATATTCGAAGATTCAGGTGTCGTATGAGAATTCTGACAATTGCTTTAGCTTCGTAAGGTCCATTTAGGTCTAGAAGAAAGGTTGGTTTATTCGAAATTAGTTTAAAAGGGTAGAATAATTACCTTTAGAAACACTTTAAATGAGAACAGTAGTTGGCCATGTATTTTATTTGCAAAATTTAATTAACCATGGAACAGATCCCCAATAATTAGGTTCTTTAAATAACCATTTTTGTCAAAAATCTGACTTATTACCATTATTTAGGTAAATATAGGCCAAATGTGTTGGTTTTCTTAATATATTTTTCAAGAGTTCGATTGTTAACGGGTTCAAAATACAAGATACATATATATGTAATACACATCAAGGTATATATATTCTACTTTTGTGAAAATTTTACTTATATTTTGGTTATACATAACTTATCTCATCATACGTATCATTTTCTATATCTACTATCCCCTTTATAATTTTTTTTATGTGACTTATAACTCTCTACACTTAGCATTTTAGGTTTTAACCTTAGTAAAATTTAATTTTAGAATTAAGAGATATTTATTTATTATTTGTCTATTATTTGCTTTAATTATTTAATCATGATTTGTTATATTACTCTTCATTTGAAAGAACGCAAGCTAAATCCAAACTTGTGCTCCTTGTTTGTTTGAAAACACTACATGCTACTGCTTTTCTTACACTGTCAGTTGCACTTTCTATCGAGTCCTTGACCATATACAATACACATACTGGTTCACGCGAGGAGTGTCTCACACTCCCCCAAACCTTCTTTTGGATTCCTTAGTTTCAGAGTTGGCGCAATAATATTAGTGTGCCTTTTCGCAAATATTCAGTCCCACTCTTGAACATCTAGGAAACATTTTACTCTAGATTGAAGGTCATGATGCATATGCCTTAGGTGAGATGATCCAAGGCATCGTCTTCGCAATTAGGAAAGACACCCTTTGTCAAAGGTTACACACCTGATGACATATTTTATGTGAAAGCTGTTATGAATAATCCAAACAAAAACACAAGACAGATTTGGAATAAACATACTTATCATACCCTTACATTTTATTTCAGATGAATATCAACCAAAAACTCCCAGACATTCATATGGTTGTTTCGGCCCCCCACATCTTACAAAATTGGTATAAAAACATTCATGGGCACACGGAGCTGAGATTAGAAGGCATTTGGGTGCATTGTTGTCGCTCATGGGAATTCGAGCCAATAAGATCCTCATTATGCTACTGATGGAGTTTAAGGATCCAAGCACAGTAACCTTTAAGTTTTTGAATTTTGAGATCACTCCAATACTAGAAGAGTTTAGTGATTTTTTTGGAATTACCGATAAGAGGAAAAACACTGATATGCCCATCAACCATAAGTACAGGAGATTTCCTTGGGTTGTTAAGGTTGCATATCTTGCCATCACTAAGGAATGCAGAAAATGAAAAGGTAAAGTTGGAGTATCTTTTCCAAAGATTTGGTCATCTCAAGAGCTTCGATAAACACCAAGATAAATTTGCCTGCACTCATAGGTAATGGATACATATGCGGCCAATGATATTTGTGATGGCCTTTTGGGGGGCTATGGTCTTCCCAATGAGATTCCATTCAATAAATATCAATATTTTGTCGATAGTAATGGACCTTTTTGTGGTGCCGCATAACTATTTCTTGGTGCATATAATTCTTGTCAAAGTATTTCGATCATTGTCAGCATGCACAAGGGGACATAACTTCTTTGGGGGCTGCAATTTGTTATTACAGATCTGGGCAATAGAGAACTTCTATTGTTGAGAACCACGAGTGGACTACACTATAGACGCCCGTAATAGGATTCAAAGCCACAATGATTGTCTCAGATTTTGGGGAGCGCCTATAGGAGAGGAAGAATGGTGTTTGTTTTTGACCAACCTCATAGGAGATTCCATACATTGGAAGTATTATTGCACAGGAGGATTGGTGTATGTCAGGACGCAACACCTCTTTTTCATTGAGTTAATCGGGTTAGGAGGTATTCAACCATATGCTCCTCTCCGAGTTTTGTGACAATTTGGAGTTGTCCAAGACATATCGCTATGGGCAAATATGGCATTATATGAGGATGATCTCATTTCAGTCCCAGCAGCACGGATAAGAAATTTACAATTGAAATGGGATCACATGATTATGATGAACACAAAAAATGAAAAATGGTGCACGCCAGAATATTATGTGTGGCGTACCACTATGAGCCATTTGGATAGACCAAGTATAGAGGGGATTGGAGGTGTGGCGGAAAACTGGTGGGTTGATTGGGTTAGGGATAAGGTACTCCCTCACATAGAATTCACAACACCAATGTACAATCAGATAATTTCAGGATCCGTAGATCATTTGATACAAATGATAGATGAAGATCTAGAAAAGGACCCCGAAGAAGATCCAAGTGAAGAACCAGAGGAGCTAAAAAAGAAAGATTCGGAAGAAGATCCGAAAGAGGATCTAGAAAAAAAAGCTCATTCTGAGTATGGTTTGATAGGGTTCGATGAAGGGGTAGGTTCAAACCAGATTGACGAATCCCTGGAATATCATCCAAGCCCTGGTTATAATTACGACGATGATGATGATGCTCCAATATGGCCCTAGATTTTCATTTCTGTACTTTGTCATCCCTTTGTTTGCCTTATGGCCTCCATGTACTTTCATTTTTAGGCTTTCACCCGTCCACTTTATTGTAAGATCCAAGTCATCTTTGATTAATAAGAATTATGTTTGTTCTAAATCCAAAATGTGTTTGAATGGACCATTTATCATAAAACTGATTGCAATGTAGGCCAACCTCTAGCAAAAAGAGGCTCCGTATTAGGACACGTTTGAATGTCGCTAACTTGGCATATATATGTGTTATATATTTTTTTTACTTTTAAATATCTCTCAAACTAACATAAATTTTTTTAATTCCTAAAAGAATGTTGATTTATGTCGACTTGCAAACTTGCTGACTCACGGTAGAACCTTTGATCAAGGAGAAAAATGACAGGTGGAGAAGAATTTAATGCTGCAAGCATAATGATACCATTAGAAAATCCCGAGGGTTCTCAAAATATGGCCGACACTTGAAATGATGAGAAAATGGCTCACATGGCACAAGAGCTTGAGATCTTGAGGAGGAATTACGTCAAGTACGAGACTTGGCCAAACTTTCGGCAACTACCTTCCCAACTTTCAAGATGCCCAGCTACTTTCTAAGAGCTGACTTGCCTTCTATCGATTCACCAAATATGCCCAAATAAGCTAGCGCTCATGATCAAGCACCACTAGCTCATCCATCTACAATCAGGATTATTCCTAAACTTCATACTCAAGACCCCTCCATACCTCCCTACCCAATAACACATCAGATATTTGGGGCACACATCACCGCTTCTTGCGAACCACATGTGCCACCGGTATATTCCATTGAAGCTCCTACTTTTATGATACCAGCGAGGGTCAAGGTACCATATGAGGTTGACCAATATGTAGAGATGGAGAAGGATACCTGATTGAAAGAAGCTGAGTTGATAGACACCCAACTTTGCGATCTAAGAAAGACGTTGAAAAACTTGCAAGTCACTAGAAGGACAGAGAGCTTAGATTATGATGACTTATGCATCCACCCAGACATTGACATGCCGGTAGGATACAAGCCACCAAGTTTTGACATATTTGATGGAAAGGGCGACCCTCACGCACATCTGAGGGCATACTATGACCAGTTAGTCGGTGTAGGGAGAAATGAAAAGCTAAGAATAAAATTATTCATTTGAAGTCTGTCTAGAGAAGCGTTAACCTGGTATACGTGCCAGGATCCTCGCAAATGGCATAACTGGTAGAAAATGGCTGAGGATCTCATGAATCTCTTTAGATTTAGTAATGAGATCACATCAGTCAGGTTCTCATTAGCTAACATATAGAAGAAACTATCTGAGGACTTCTAAGAGTATGCACGATGTTGGAGAACTGAGCCTGCAAGGTTTCAACCACTACAGGATGAGAGTGAGCTCTCAAAATACTTTATTCGAGCCCAAAAAGGTATCTACTTTGACAATATGATGTCGATGATGGGCCAAAAGTTTGCAGAATTGGTCAAGATAGGGGATTTTATAGAGGAAGGTGTCAAATTAGGTAAAATTCAGTCCATGGCTGCTTTACAAGCTGTAAGTAAGGCCATACCATCAAGATCCATTGGTGGCATCAAGAAGAAAAAAGAGGATGTTTCAACCGTCACTTACCAGCATGAAGAACCATCCCACCGATACCCCAACAATCCCCAAATTATTGCACATATTCCATACATATCGTACATAGTATATAATACCCAACCATACTATAATCCACCCCAAACACCAGCATACCAAAATCCACCAAGACCACATGTCCTAGTCTAAGCACCAATCCACCAAAATAGACCAGCATATGCGCCAAGACCATGTCCAAATCTTGAAGCCAGGAATACTCGCACCTACACACCCATTGCTGAACCTTATGCCCAATTGTTTGAAAGGCTGAGGATAGCAAGAGTGCTACAGCTAGTTAAAGGAAAAATCCCTGATCCAATCCCTCACAACGTTTATAGCAACAAGCGATGTGCTTACCACTCGAGAATCTAGGGACACAACAAAGAAGACGTTTATGGTTTAAAAAACCAAGTTGAGTCTCTGATTAGAAGAGGAATAGTAAAATGCACTCCAACACCTCTGAATGTGAACAACAACCCTTTGCCAAATTATAAGAATAGAAAAGTCAACATGATTACTCTAGAAGAAGAGTACAACTTGGGAAAAACCATCGCTCCTGTCTAGAATGCTGAAGAAGTTGCCACTGTATCTCCAGCACTACTTATTATCACTGTTCAACTGAAGGAACCTCTTACTGTCCAAACATATCTCACAAGAGTTGTAGTAACCACTATAGTTGCTAGAAAGCCTGAGTTTGACAACAAAGGGGTCCTATGAGACTATAAAACAGAAGTCGATGGCAAGATGATTGACACCGCTGTGGCTCATGGAATGACTAGGTTGGGAAGGTGCTATGCTCTAGAGGATATGAATTGAGGAGTTCTTGGGAAGGAACATAATCCTAAGGAGAAGGTTATCAATGCAGAAGTTATTGAATTTTAGAGGAAGATACAGTCTAAAGACTATTCAGTCGAAGAAAAACTAAAAAAGACGTCCGCTCATATTTTCATAATGTCTTTACTCATGAGTTCTGAGGCACATAGGATTGCTTTGATGGAAGTGTTAAATGGAGTTTGCATTCCAAATAAGACCACAAGTGAAACCTTAGCTGAAACAATTGGACGAGTGGTGAAAGCTAACAAAATCTCTTTCCATGATCATGAGCTACCAACGGAAGGGACTGGACACAACAAAGCACTTCATATACCAGTCAAATGTTGTGATAAGATTGTGACCCGACTTCTGATTGATGGCGGGTATAGATGCAATATCTGCCCTCTTATAACTCTGAGAGTTTTAGGTTTGAATATAGGAGATATAGAGGAAAGTTGTGTAAAAGTTAGAGCTTTTGATGGAGCACAGAGAAGCGTCATTGGAGAAATTCATCTCATATTGCAAGTGGGACCAGCAAAATTCTCTGTCTTATTTCAACTGATGGATGTGTCATCCAACTACAACCTGTTGCAGGGAAGACCATGGGTCGACAAGGTAAAATCAGTTCCTTCAACTCTTCATCTATGTGTAAAGTTTGAGTGGGTTCATGCAGAAGTTACCATTTATGGAGAGCTCAATCACCCCATCTATTTTGTCAATTCTGTTCTAGTCACTAAGGAGTTAGAAGGAGCCACTTTTCACACGTTAGAAATTATGCAAGCTGTAAGGGTTGATGAGAAGTTAGAGTCGGTTGATGTGAAATTGTCAGGAGCAACGAAGATGGTCGCAGCAGAGATGTTGAAGTACGAGAATCAGCCTAAGACAGGGCTTGGACCCAGGGCAAATAGCATAGTTGAACCCATCCAGTTGAAGTATCAAAAAGGTACCACTGGACTCGAATATGGATCTACATCGGGATGATTCCACAATACAGAATCCATCAAGACAATATTTGTACCAGAGCAAGTTCTAATTCTAGATCATGCATCTGACGATGACATTGTAGAAGGAATAGGAAATTTGTTCATTTCCATGATTGGAGAAAAGGAAGAGATAGATCTCTGCAAATTGAACATCCGTGATTCCAAGCCTGGAGAAAGCTTGCAGAATTGGACCATCAGTCCATCCCTGTTTCGACAAGAGTCCTGGTAGTGTGGAAAGTAGTGTTGTATTTTTAAATTTAAATGATCAAAGCTGAGGCTTGTATCATGCTTGATCCCTGTTGTCGCTTGCTTTTTCTAAAAAAGCTAGAATGCTTTTAAATAAAAGTCTTTAGTTTCTTTAAAATTGTCTCATTATTTTACCTACTTATTTATTTCACTTACCTTTTATACTTTTTAGCACTCATATTAAAAATCCTAGTTCAACGATTATGACAAGTAACAAATCCATCGAGTAAAGCAAAGTAATGAACAGGATCATAAAGAATATGATGAATGCATGATGCCTGAAAACATAACACAGGAGGTCGAGCAGTTTGAGAGCCAGGAGAAACCTAAAAGGGATGAAACAGAGGTTGTCAACTTAGTAGATGAGGAAACTGTGAAGGAAACACAAATTAGCATATATTTGGAGGCCGAAAGAAAGAAGGAGTTAATAGAATTGTTTAGGCAACATATCGACATATTTGCTTTGTATTATGATGATATGCCAAGGTTATGCATCGATATCGTCTCATACAGACTACCAATTGATCCCACCTGCCTACCTGTTAAACAAAAGACAAGAAAGTTCAAACCAGACTTGAGTCTAAGGATCAAAGAGGAGGTAACCAAGCAAATTGAGGCTAATGTTTTGAGGGTCACAAATTACCCCACTTGGTTGGCCAATATAGTACCAGTGCCAAAAAAGGACGGAAATATCAGAATATGTATGTACTATCGAGATCTCAACAGAGCTAGTAGCAACGCAGAAGTTTCATACAAAGGTGCCTTGAACAGGCGGGGAAAAGACGTTTAAAGCAGATGATTTCCCTCTCCCAAATATTCATATACTCATCGACAATTGTGCAAAATATGAATACAATCATTTGTCGATTGTTTTATAGGATATCACCAGATACTGATGAATGAAGATGATGCAGAAAAGACAATATTTATCACTCCATGGGGGTGTATTGCTATAGAGTAATGCCATTTGGCCTAAAAATGCTGGTGCAACCTACATAAGGGTCATGACTGCTCGTTTTCATGATATGATCCACAAGGAGATTAAAGTATATGTGGACGATATCATTATCAAATCCAAGAGGAGTTCGGACCACCTATATGATTTGTAAAAATTCTTTGAGAGGTTTTGAAAGTATAATCTAAAATTGAATCCAACAAAATATGCATTTGGAGTACCCATAGGAAAACTACTAGGATTCACTATTAGCAGGAGAGGCATATAGTTGGATCCCTCTAAGATCAATGAAATTCAAGAATTACCTTCCCCCAAGACCAAGAAGGACGTGATGAGTTTCTTAGAAAGGATTAACTACATTAGTCGGTTCATAGCATAATCCACAGTAATTTGTGAACCCATATTTAAATTACTAAAGAAGGATGCTGCCACAAAATGGACGGAGGAGTGTCAAAGGGCTTTTGATAAAATCAAGAATATTTGTCCAACCCGCTAGTATTGGTCCCACCTGAGCCTGGGATGTCATTGCTACTATACTTATCTATCATGGATAATGAATTTGGATGAGTATTAGGACAAAATGATAAGATAGGTAGACGAGAGAAAGCCATTTACTACTTGAGAAATAAGTTCACATCGTATGAGGCAAGATATACCTTGTTGGAATGAACGTGGTGCGCTTTGACTTGGATCGCATAGAAATTTAGGCATTACCTGTTTGCATACACCACGTACTTGATATCAAGAATGGATTCACTCAAGTACATCTTTAAGAAGCCAATTCCTACAGGTAAATTGGCAAAATAGCAAATTTTGTTGAGCGAGTTCGACATTGTGTACGTGACACAGAAGGCCATCAAAGGACAAGCCTTGGCTGACCACCTCACAGAAAATCCAGTGGATCAAGATTATGAGCCGCTCAAAACCTACTAACCTGATCAAGAGGTGTTGTTTGTAGGAGAAGACATATTAGAACCATGTGATGGTTAGAGGATGTTTTTTGATGGAGCATCAAATTCCAAGGGAGTTGGAATAGGAGCAGTCTTAATTTCAGAAATAGATCAATATTATCCAATTTCAGCCAATATTAGGTTTTATTGTACCAATAACATGGCAGAGTATAAAGCTTGTATTCTCAGACTTAGAATGGCCATAGACATGAACGTCAAAGAGCTTATGGTCATAGGTGATTCTGAATTATTGGTTCATCAAGTGCAAGGAGAATGGGCTGCTAAGAATGTGAAGATTCTTCCTTATTTGCATTGCATAAAGGACTTAAGTAGGAGATTCACATGGATTGAATTCAAACATGTCCCTCGAGTTCAAATTGAATTCACCAATGCTTTGGCGATAATATCCTCAATGATTCAGCATCCAGACAAGAATTACATCGATCCTATTGAAGTAAATTACATGATAGACATGCATATTATTTTCATGTTGTTGAGGAAGTGGATGGAAGACCATGGTACTATGATCTCAAGAGATTGATAGAGGCACAAGAATAACCCAAAAATGCCACGATCAAGCAGAAACGGACTTTAAGAAGAATGGCCAATCATTTCTTTCTTAATGGAGAAATCCTATATAGGAGGACTCCAGATTTAGGATTGTTGAGATAAGTTGACACCAAGGAAGCAGAAAGACTTTTAAAAGAAATACATGTAGGAACATGTGGACCTCATGGGTTCACTCTTGCTAAGAAGATCTTAAGAGCTGGATATTTTTGATGACCATGGAGAGAGATAGCATTCGATATGTGCAGAAGTGTCATCAATGCCAAGTGCATGGAGATTTTATATGAGTTCCACCAAATGAGCTCAATGTTAGGGTTACCCATGGCCATTTTCTGCTTGGGGCATGGATGTAATTGGACCCATAAAGCCTCCTGTGTCAAATGGACATCGTTTAATCCTTGTGGCAATCGATTATTTCACAAAATGGGTCGAAGCTTCAATATACAAGACAGTAACTAAGAAAGTTGTGGAAGACTTTGTTCGCAATAATATAGTTTATTGGTTTCGAATTCTAGAATCAATCATAACAGATAATGCGGCCAATCTCAACAATGATCTTATGAAGAAAATTTGTGAGCGGTTTAAGATCGCCTATCGAAATTCTATAACTTATCGGCCACAGATGAATGGAGAAGATGAAGCTGTAAACAAGAATATCAAGAAGATTCTAAGGAAGATAGTGGATAGTCACAGACAATGGCACGAGAAGTTACCATATGCTCTATTCGATTATCGTACCACAATCAGAACTTCTACTGAGGCAACTCCTTATATGTTGGTTTATGGTTCAGAAGCAGTAATGTCACGCCCCGGGAGGATACCCTAGGTGTGGCCGGCACTCGAAGGTCATTTCTGACCTCCAAGCGAATCACCTGGTCCAGTCACACATTCATTCAATCATATTCTCTTAGCGGAAAACTCAAATAACGAAATACTATTCATATATATATGAGGGCCGAAGGCCAAGCATTTTCAACCCAAAAAAACAATATAATAAGACTCCTCAAAATAACAGTTCAACCTCCCCACACTCCAGACTATGAAGCCTCTATCAAATTCTAAGAGGTGCCAATGACAATTCCATGGATACCAATAATCAAACTAAAGAAAACGACAACACACTATACAAGAAAGCTCAACATCCTCCGGAAACTAGGAGGACTCACCAACTAGCTGTGAGTGTATGTGGATCTTCAATGGAGCACTGGTTGATGATCTCTAGTACCTATCTCTACATCATGAAACAATGCAGGCCAAATGGCGTCAGTACATGGAATGTACGAGTATGTAAAATGGCCGAATGCAACGAACATCAAGGAAGAATCAATCACCTCGAAATCTCAACTCAAAAGGGATAACAACTCAATCAAATGTTCTAAGTCTAAACAAGGATATGATTTAGATGGGACCAATCATATACAACTCAACTCAATTTGACTTAGAGTACTATCAAGACCTATTTGGGAGTTTCTCTTACCCGACAACCGTCACTTACAAGCCAGTAAAAGTACAATAAACCAACGTTGTTGCCGCGTCCATTCATACTTTACCAGGGTATGAACGAATCAACCAATCATGGATCTAATCCAACGAAGTCCTATAATGTCAGGACAAACATCTCGGGGAAACATCCGACTTTAACGGTTCAATCCCCCCTATGTTTAGCGACGTATTTAGTGGGTTTGAGTATGGACTATACACTTGCCCAATTCGGTGCTCGATACTCCTCTCAAGACTTAATGCTCATAAAACTCCATCCAATCAACTCAATCAAATCAAATCGACAAGTCTCATTTCAACCTTGTCAACTCATCAACTCTATCATGATCAAATCTCTCTCAATCATACTATCCGATCAATCTCAATCATAACTTTCAAAGAAATTTAAATGCACATTTATAGCAACATATAGACATAACCAATCATTTCCTCCATCCATTGAGAAATCTTTGAGACTCATCACAACTTCAAGACTTTAAATTGACACTTTTTAATAGGCAACATTCTTAAGAAGATAGTATCTTTTATCATAATCTACATAATTAAGAAAATCAATAAAATATATTTAACAACTCGTCTTCATCAACTCATACTCACATAAAGGCCCATTTTAAGAACTTTTTAGCTCAACAACATCAACACATATAGAGTCAAATAAATAGGGGACAAAGCTCATACAAACATAACCATACCAAGAAAGCTCCATTTTTCATGAACATCTAACCTCAAAGCAAGAGTAGGGCACAAGGGTGGACTCAACCCATGTTTTGGATAGCCTTACATTCCTCAGTGAAGACTTGAATAAAACCTTGTGGTTGGGTCTTCAATGGAGAACTCAAACCTTGAAGCTCTTGGAACTCTTCTTGTTGGAGGAGGATTTAAAGAGAAAGACCAAGAGAGAGAGAGGAACTCCTAGGGCTTTTTTTTAGAGAGAGGGGGATGAAAATATAATCTCAAAATAGTATAGGGTGATACATATATAATTTGGGTAAGTTCCCAAATTGCCCCTTCTCAAAAGTTCTGAAAAATAGGCAAAAATGCACCTGGCGCAGTAGTGGCGCATCACGCCATTACAGCGCCAGGCTAATTACGCCTAAAACCTGAACACCTCATCGTGGCGCACCGCGCCAATGACCAAACTACTAAGGCATATTCTTGGCGCGATAGTGGCGCGTCGTGCCCTTACAGTGCCAAGGCTAATATTTTCTGGGTTCTGGAAATTGGCTTGAAAAACCCTGCACACCTTTTTGTGGTGCGCTGCGCCAGAGACCAAACTACTGAGGCATGTTTCTGGCGCGATAGTGGCACTTTGCGCCACTGCGGCGCCAAGCCCAGTTTTCCAGCAATTGCAATCCAGGCCTGAAAATCTCTGCTGGGCTAGTTCATCTTAGGATCGTCATATCTTTTGACTCCAAACTCCAAAATATACATTCTTGGTGGCGTTGGAAAGAAGACTTGACGAGCATTAATTTAATAGGTCGTGGGCCACTCGGATCATCATATATCAAAAGATAGGGTCATTAAAAGTCAACCCCTCATGCGAACTCTTCCTCAAGCTTAGGCACGATAAATCTTTTTGGTCTTAGCTCGGTCCTAGGGGTCCTCCATGACCCCACATCACCTCCAACACTCCTCAATTACTCGAGGACTCATCTTAACTCACGCACACACTTCTAAATAATTGGGTTCGACTCCATAAGTAAACAAGAAGGGTCCGAATCCTAGGGAAGAATTTTGAGGGGTGTTACATTATCTCCCCCTTGGGATCATCCTTCCTCGAATGACGAGCAACTAAGAATGGACTCGAGGTACCAATCACAATCAAAATTTCAGTCAATCAACTAAACAATTTCTCAAACTAATTACCAATCAAACTCGTAATATGCAAACAATATTCAAGTCAAGAAAATGGACATTACCTTTAACATTCTCATCGGTAGGCACGAATAGATGTGGATATATAGATTTTATGGCCTTCTCCGCTTCCTATGTGGCTTCCTCAATAAGTTGGTTTCTACACAGGACTTTGATTGAGGCGATCTCTTTGTTTCTCAATTTACGAATTTGGCGATCAAGAATTTAAACCGGAACCTCTTCATAGGATAAGCTATCCTTAACTCCAATACTATTAATAGGGACTACCAACGAAGGATCGTCTAAGCACTTCGTCAACATCGAAACGTGGAATACCAGATAAATAGAAGCTAACTTCAAGGGTAACTCCAACTCATAAGCAACACTCCCAATCCGCCTTAAAATTTGGTAAGGACCAATATATCGAGGACTAAGCTTCCCCTTCCTTCCAAACCTCATGACACCCTTCATGGGTGACAATTTCAAATACACCCAATCATCTACCTCGAACTCTAAGTCTCTCCTCCTCACGTCGGTGTAAGATTTTTGGCGGCTTTGGGCTGTCTTTAGCCTATCTTGAGTAATTCTCACTTTCTCCATGGCTTGGTTAACAAGGTCAGGCCCAAACAACTCGGCTTCACCAACTTCAAACCACCCAATGGGAGATCTACACCTCCTCCCATACAAAGCTTCATCAGGAGACATTTGAATTCTTGCATGATAGCTATTGTTATATGCAAACTCTATGAGAGGCAAGTGGTCATTCCAATTTCCCTTGAAGTCAAGTATGTATGCCCTCAACATATCTTCCAATATTTGGATAGTGCGCTCGGCCTGGCCATCTATTTGGGGATGGAAGGACGTACTCAAGTTTACCTTAAAACCCAGTCCCTTCTGAAAGGATCTCTAGAATTGAGAGGTGAATTGAGCTCCTCTGTCTAAGATGATAGACAAGGGAACCCCATGCAATATGACGATTTCTTGAATGTACAGCTTTGCATAATCCTCTGCGGTATCAGTAGTCCTAACCGCCAAGAAGTGAGCGGATTTTGTCATCCTATCCACAATCCCCCAAATCGAATCATGCTGCTTTCGAGACCTCGGTAGACTTATAATAAAGTCCGTGTTGATCATTTTCCACTTCCACTCCGGAATTTCTATATTTTGAGCTAAACCACATGGCCTTTGATGCTCAACCTTCATCTGTTGACAATTCGGGCACTCGGAAATGAATTCCGCAATATCTTTCTTCATCCCACTCCACTAATAGATTTCCCTTAAGTCATGATACATTTTCGTAGAGCCAGGATGGATAGAGTATCTGGAACTATGAGATTCAGCCATAATCCTTCCTCGAACACCATCGACATCTGGCACACACAATTTGTTTTGGTATCTCAACACACCATCTCCCCCTTTGGTGAAAACCATCACTCCTTGTTTGTGGACAACTTCCTTCAATCGAAGGAGGATGGGGTTGTGATCTTATTTATCCTTTACCTCCACCACAAGTGAGGATGTAGACCCATCCTAAACAGTAACTCCACCTTCATTGTTCTCTTCCATATAAACTCCCAATCGGGCTAATCTGTGTACCTCATTTGCCAATTCTCTCTTTCCTTCCTCCACGTGGGCAGTGCTACCCATAGACAACTTGCTAAGAGCATCAGCAACAACATTAGCTTTACATGGATGGTAGAGGATACTCATGTCGTAGTCCTTGAGTAGCTCGATCCATCTCCTTTGCCTCAGGTTGAGTTCCTTCTGGCTGAAAACATATTGTAAGCTCTTGTGATCAGTGAATACGTTAACATGCACTCCATACAAGTAGTGGCGCCAGATTTTAAGCGCGAATACCACAGCTTCCAGCTCAAGGTCATGAGTTGGGTAATTCCTCTCATGAACCTTAAGCTATCTCAAAGCATAGGCTATCACCTTCCCCCTTTGCATCAACACACAACCCAAACCAAGTTTGGATGCATCACAGTAGACCACAAAGCCCTCTGTCTCATCGGGCAAAGTTAGAATAGGAGTAGTGGTTAGCTTGGTCTTTAATTTCTGGAAACCCTCCTTACAAGCATCAGACCATTGAAACTTAGCCTTCTTTTGAGTCAGCGTGGTCAATGGTGATGATATGGATGAGAATC
The DNA here is from genome assembly GCF_947179165.1 of Solanum dulcamara. Lineage (NCBI taxonomy): Eukaryota > Viridiplantae > Streptophyta > Magnoliopsida > Solanales > Solanaceae > Solanum > Solanum dulcamara. Next base: position 58,088,460 of record NC_077245.1, read on the forward strand.
CCTCTACAAACCTTCGGTAGTAGCCATCCAAACCCAGGAAGCTCCTTATCTCTGTCGGGGATGTGGGTCTGGGCCAATTCTCCACAGCTTTAATCTTCTGAGCGTTAACCTGAATACCATCTCCAGATACAATGTGACCTAGAAAGGCCACCGATGCAAGCCAAAATTCACATTTGGAGAACTTTGCATACAATACCTGCTCTCTCAAAGTTTGTAAGGCGATTCGAAGATGATGGGCATAATCCTCTTCATTCTTGGAGTAGACCAGAATATCATCTATGAATACAATCACAAACATATCAAGATATGGTTTAAACACTCTATTCATGAGATCCATAAAAGCTGCGGAGGCATTAGTCAACCCGAAGGACATGACTAAAAATTCAAAGTGGCCATAACGAGTCCGAAAAGTGGTCTTCGGAATATCACACTCCCTCACCTTCAACTGATGGTAGCCGAATCTCAAGTCTATCTTTGAGAAACAAGTGGCACCCTAAAGTTGGTCAAATAAGTCATCTATTCTAGGGAGAGGGTATTTGTTCTTTATGGTGACCTTATTCAGCTGCCTGTAGTCAATACACATTCTAAGGGATCCATCTTTCTTTTGAATGAATAGGACCGAAGCTTCCCACGATGAGACACTCGGCCTAATAAATCCCTTATCTAATAAGTCCTTCAACTGCTCCTTCAACTCTTTCAACTCAGCTGGGGCTATTCTATATGGAGGAATTGAGATAGGCTGGGTATCAAGAAGAATATCAATCCCAAAGTCAATCTCTCTATCAGGAGGAACTCCAGGCAGATCTTCAGGAAAGACATCCGGAAACTCGTTGACAATCGGAATTGACCCAAGAGATGGAGACTCAATATTTTCATCTTTCACTCGGACAAGGTGATAAATGCACCCTTTTGAGATTAGCTTCCGGGCCCTAAGGTATGAAATAAACTTACCCTTAGGTGCAACAGGATTACCCTTCCACTCTATGACAGCCTCATTCGGGAATTTGAACGTGACAATCTGAGTTCTACAATTAATAGAGGCATAACAGACATAGAGCCAGTCCATGCCAAGGATCACATCAAAATCAACTATGTCTAACTCAACCAAGTCAGCCAAGGTATCTCTGTGATGAATTGACACAGTGCAATCTTAATAAACTTTCTCAGCTACAACAGAATAGCCGACAGAGGTAGTTACGTAGAAAGGCTCACGAAGACATTCAGGAATTTTATTGAATTTACTAGCCACGTAAGGAGTTACAAAAGATAATGTGGCACCCGGATCCATCAAAACATAACAGTCAAGAGAAGATACTCGAATCATACCCGTCACGACGTTTGGAGAGTTCTCCTGATCTTAGCGACTACCCATGGCATATAGGCAGTTTGTACCTCCACTCGTACCTGAAGTAGTGTCCTTCTGATTACCCCTAGCTGGTGGTGCGGTGGTAGAGAACTGGGATCTGTTCCCCCATGCTGGACACTCCTTTTAAAAATAGTTTATTTGGCCGCATTTATAACAACCCATCCTTCTCGCTCTACACTCTCCCAAGTGAAGCTTACCACACTAGACGCATGGTGGCTTCCCTTGTGAACCTTGAACCATGCTAGTTTGGGATTGAGAACCCTGGGGTCTGAGATTCTGGCGACCTTGTCCCTGCCTATTATACCTGTTCTGCGGCATAGGTGCGCTGGCGGTAGATGAGGCATAATTGGGAGGCCTCTTCTGGAAGAAGGACCTGTTGCCCTTGTTTTGCCTCTGCTCATTCTCATGCCCAGCTGATCTTGCCTTTTTGCTCAGATGCTCCTCTCTATCTTTCCTCTTCTCATCCTCTACCTGTTGAGCATACACCATCAATCTAGAAATATCCATGTCCGAGATCAACAATGCTTCTTTGCACTCCTTCTTCACATGCCTCCCTAATCCGGAGACGAATTTCTTCATCTTTGACCTCACATATGGGATCATTTCTGGAGCATACCTAGATAACTGGATGAACTTCAGGCTGTATCCTTAACAGTCATTCCTTCTTGTTTCAGATTTACAAATTCCTCCACTTTCGCTTCCCTCAATTCTTGGGGAAAGAAGTGGTCAAGAAAGGCTCCCTCAAATTCATCCCACCTAACAGGTTCAGCATCCTCACCCCTACCTTGTTCCTATTGGTTATACCAAATGTTTGCCATATCTTTGAGTTGATAAAATACCAACTCAACCCCCTCAATTTCCGTAGTATGCATAGTTTTCAAAATTTTCCACATCTCATCAATAAAGTTTTGGGGGTCTTCATCAACCTTAGAACCCGTGAATGCAGATGGATTCATCCTCAGAAAGTCTCTAATTCTGGTGGCAGCAGATGGCTCTTGGGAACTAGAGCTAAGAGTTGGCAAACTCTGGTTACCATTTTGGGCAGCCATTAATTGCGTGAGCATTGCAATCGCTCCTCTAAATTCTGCCTCTAACGTGGGTGCAGGCGGAGTAGCAGGCACTTGGGTTGCCTCTGCATACCTCGCAGGTCGGCCTCTAGCCCTTACTAGGCGTACCTCTGATTGGGGCATCTCGGCATTGTCAACGTTTCTCTGGCTAGCCGTACGTTTAGGAGGCATTATCTGTAACGTACAAACGCCCAAATTAGAAAGGAGTTTTATAGAGTTTAACTCTATCGCACGAAGTCAGAGTATGAAAGAAGTGAAATAATTCCTAATGTCCTATAGCCTCCAGCTTATAGGTGTGGTGCACAACACACCCATAAGAAAGACTCTACTAGACACGACTTCATAGACTCCCTAGGACACTTGAACTCTGGGCTCTCATACCATGTTTGTCACTCCCCGGGAGGATACCTTAGGCGTGGACGGCACTCGAAGGCCATTTCTGACCTCCGAGCGAACCACCTGGTCCAGTCACACATTCATTCAATCATATTCTCTTACCGAAAAAATCAAATAATGAAATACTGTTCATATATATATGGGGGCCGAAGACCAAGCATTTTCAACCCAACAAAACAATATAATAAGACTCCTCAAAATAACAGTTCAACCTCCCCACACTCCAGACTATGAAGCCTCTATCAAATTCTAAGAGGTGCCAATGACAAGTCCATGGCTACCAATAATCAAACTAAAGGAAACGACAACACACTATACAAGAAAGCTCAACATCCTTTGGAAACTAGGAGGACTCACCAACTAGCTGGGAGTGTATGTGGATCTTCAACGGAGCGCTGGTTGATGATCTCTAGTACCTGTCTCTACATCATGAAACGATGTATGCCAAATGGCGTCAGTACATGGAATGTACTAGTATATAAAATGGCCGAATGCAACGAACATCAACGAAGAATCAATCAACTCGGAATCTCATCTCAAAAGGGATAACAACTCAATCAAATGTCCTAAGTCTAAACAAGGATATGATTTAGATGGGACTAATCACATACAACTCAACTCAATCTGACTTAGAGTACTATCAAGACCTATTTGGGAGTTTCTCTTACCCAACAACCATCACTTATGAGACAGTGAAAGTATAACAAACCGACGTTATTGCCGAGTCCGTTCATACTTTGCCAGGGTATGAACGAATCAACCAATCATGGATCCAATCCAACCAAGTCCTATAATGTCAGGACAAACATCTCGGGGAAACATCCGACTTTAATGGTTCAATCCTCCCTACGTTTGGCGACGTAGTTATTGGGTTCGAGTATGGACTATACTCTTGCCCAATTCGGTGCTCGATACTCCTCCCAAGACACAATGCTCATAAAACTCCATCCAATCAACTCAATCAAATCACATCGACAAGTATCATTTCAACCTTGTCAACTCATCAACTCTATCATGATCAAATCTCTCTCAATCATACTATCTGATCAATCTCAATCATATCTTTCGAAGAAATTTAAATGCACGTTTATAGCAACATATAGACATAACCAATCATTTCCTCCATCCATTGAAAAATCTTTGAGACTCATCACAACTTCAAAACTTTAAATCGACACTTTATAATAGGCAACATTCTTAAGGAGATAGCATCTTTTATCATAATCTACATAATTAAGAAGATCAATAAAATATATTTAACAACTCGTCTTCATCAACTCATACTCACATAAAGGCCCATTTTAAGAACTTTTTAGCTCAACAACATCAACACATATAGAGTCAAGTAAATAGGGGACAAAGCTCATACAAACATAACCATACCGAGAAAGCTCCATTTTTCATGAACATCTAACCTCAAAGCAAGAGTAGGGCACATGGGTGGACTCAACCCATGTTTTGGATAGCCTTACATTCCTCAGTGAAGACTTGAATAAAACCTTGTGGTTGGGTCTTCAATGGAGAACTCAAACCTTGAAGCTCTTGGAACTCTTCTTGTTGGAGGAGGATTTAGAGAGGAAGAACAAGAGAGAGAGAGAGAGGAACTCCTAGGGCTTTTTTTTTTAGAGAGAGGGGGCTGAAAATATAATCTCAAAATAGTATAGGGTGATACATATATAATTTGGGTAAGTTCCCAAATTGCCCCTTCTCAAAAGTTCTGAAAAAAATAGGCAAAAATGCACCTGGCGCGATAGTGGCGAATTGCGCCATTGCAGCGCCAGGCTGATTACGCCTAAAACCTGCACACCTCGTAGTGGTGTACCGCGCCAAGGACCAAACTACTGAGGCACATTCTTGGCGCGATAGTGGCGCGTCGCGCCCTTACAGCGTCAAGGACAATATTTTCTGGGTTCTGGAAATTGGCTTGAATAACTCTGCACACCTTTTTATGGCACGCCGCGCCAGAGACCAAACTACTGAGGCATGTTTCTGGCGCGATAGTGGCGCTTTGCGCCACTGCGGCGCCAAGCCTAGTTTTCCAGCAATTGCAATCCAGGCCTGAAAATCTATGCTGGGCTAGTTCATCTTAAGATCGTCATATCTTTTGACTCCAAACTCCAAAATGTACATTCTTGGTGGCGTTGGAAAGAAGACTCGATGACCATTAATTTAATAGGTCGTGGGACACCCAGATCATCATATATTAAAAGATAGGGTCGTTAGAAGTCAACCCCTCATGCGAACTCTTCCTCAAGCTTAGCCACAATGAATCTTTTTACTCTTAGCTCGGTCCTAGGGGTCCTCCGTGACCCCACATCACCTCCAACACTCCTCAATTACTCGTAGACTCATCTTAACTCACGCACATACTTCTAAATAATTGGGTTCGACCCCGCACGAAAACAAAAAGGGTCCAAATCCTAGGGAAGAATTTTGAGGGGTGTTACAAGTAATACCTGCTGAAGTAAAAATACCATCTTTAAGGATTATTTAAGAGGTTGGTTTAGATGATGCATAATGGATTCGCAGCAGGATTGAACAATTAATGCTCATTGATGAGAAAAGAATGGGCGCAGTTTGTCATGGTCAACTTTATCAGAACAGAATGGCTAAAGCATTCAACAAGAAAGTCAAACTCCGACAGTTCACATCGGGACAATTAGTATTGAAGAAGATACTTTCTCACCAAGGAGAAGCTAAAGGGAAATTTGCACCAAACTGGTAAGGTCCTTACATAGCTCATAGAATACTATCTGGAGGAGTGATAATCTTGGCAGAAATGGAAGGCACGGTGAGCACGAAGCCAATCAATTCAGACGCCATCAAAAAGTACTACGTCTAAAGACATCAAGACTATCTTTCATTTTTTTATATTCTTACATTCCATGTATAAAAGAATTACGTCTCGACCTGAATTCCCATGGTGGGGTACGTAGAAAGCTCACATCGGGTTTGGTCCTCTCTTAGAAAATCCAAAAACATCATTTCCATGTATTCAGAACTACGCTCAACCTGACTTCCCTCGGCGGATATGTAGGCAATCTTTGTCGGATTCGGTCTCTTCATATTTTCATTTTTCAATTGTATTTGAACTACGTCCTGACCTGATTCCACTTGGATACGTAGGCAGCCTGAGTTAGGCTCGGTCATTGCATCACATATTTTTATTCTTACATTTACCCCTTTGTAATTGAACTACGTCCTGACCTGATTCTACTTGGGTACGTAGGCAGCCTGAGTTAGGCTCGATCATTGCATTGCGTAATATTCACTTTTTATCCTCAAACTACGTACAAACCTGATTCCTACTAGGAGATACGTAGGCAACCTTGAAGATTCGGTTATACCTATAGGTAACCCTTCTTTAGTTAGGTATCATTAGAACATGAAGGATCTCACGAACGAGTCAAAAGAAGCATCATCAGAAGAAGCCTACGAGAAAGATTATATTTGGATATGGAGAAGCTTGATGGACTTTGAAGCATGTCATAACCTTAAAATGATAAAGGATTTTCTCTCTCTCTATATATATATATGTATATATATACCTAATATATACATCATCTACTCCTTTGTTAAGGAATAAACTTTTTTTAAAAAAAATATACTTCTCTACTATTCCACCTACCAAGTCTCTAAGTTAAGATACTACAGACAAACTAAAAAAGTGTTGGAGGTTCCCGATGACAAGACCTGAATTCGAGAGTCAAAACAAATCAACACCCCCTCCAAAACTAATTTTTTTCTTTGAGCACAGGAAAACAGGAGATCGAGGAAGACAACCTCAACTCTAAGGGGCATTGTGACGACCCCCTCTTCGGGCCCACATATTCAGGTATTGTTTATGCCAGGGTCAGCTAGTCCATCCCTTCCTTCACCCTGCAGAGCTTCGTGGGAATCGAACCCGGAACCTCTGGCTTCTTTACATCCCACCTTAGAAAATCCGCTTGCCTTTACTGTGAAATTTTCGCAACTTTCGGCTCAAATCAAGAAAAGGTGAGATTAGTGAAATCTCTTCCCCACCTGCTCCCTGTTTTGCCTAAAAAAAGGCTTTGATTTTTGTTAAAACCCAGATTTTTAAGTCCGTATTTGTCTATAAATAACAAGGTTTTCACCCCAAAAGGGGGAGAGAGAAAAAAGAAAAAAAATGGAGATCCCAGAGAAAAATTGGCATCAAAGAAGCCATTTTGAAATTGATTTAGAAAAAAATAGTAGCAATACTCTCTACCGCAAACTTTGGATTTCGAAAATTATTCTTTGTCTGTTTTTAATTTTTTTTTGTCTTTGGAATTCGAGTTCGGAGTTGGAATCCCTGACGAAAAGTCCTTTAGTTTGCTGCTTCGAAAAAGATACATTGCCTCGCTCTTATTTTCTTTCTAGCACTAGTTGTTTTTAGTTGATTTTTGATGATTTCAGTAAAGATTAAGGTTCTTGGTTTTGTTCATATTTCGTTCCTATACTTTGGTTATAGTTGAGTTTTCATTTAACAATGATATAATTCAGTTAGAACCAAAAACAACATCAATTGCTAAAATTATAGTTCTATAACTGTATAGGAAACTGCATAGGCATTAAAGAAATTTTTTTGAAGTGTAATACATAACTATCTTACATCCCCTTTGTGTTTGTTTTGATTTGAATATGATTTAGGATGTGTATATATGAATCGTTGAGAATGTGTTCCTGATTAAAGTTTCCGGGCTGCAATATAGCTAAATTTTGTTTTGAAAAATCCTGGTCTAATCTTTATTTATGAGTGTTGCCATTTTTGTTGGTTATTTTAACTTTAAGATCTTACCCTTTTAGTTGAATTCCCTATTCGTTCTAAATTCGTAGTCATTTGGTTTAACAGTTTCATCAGTTACGTTTTGGCGTTGCTATGATCTTTTATTATAAAACATGTCTTTCTCGAGCATTTGAATGATCTGATTGGCCATTTGTGTTTTCAAATTTTACCGAGTTTGAGTTGTTTGGTCCTATTCGCAAATCTCTAGTTTGTCCCATTTCCATATTTCCCCTTTCCCGTCTTAAGATTCCTTAAATTAACTTCCATTCTTGGGGGTATTAGCTTCGTCTAAATGAATATCATTCACTTTATTTAAGAGTTCCTCTTTTATCCATATATAAGTTGAAATGTCTATTCTGGAAAGCTTTAAACAATTGTACTGTGTATCTTTAAGTTACTTTGATCAAAGATATGACTATAAGAGTTTGATACTCTGAATGAACACTAATACAACAACAGTAAGCCAATACATGCTTCGGCTTCTTCATGACTGATGTCTCATCTTATGCTTTATGTTGGATTGAGTGTTTTTTTCTAAACTAGTCTTGTTTTACCAATCAAAAGGATCTGCCAAAAGTTAGTAGGCATCTGACTTTCCTCAAGTAGAATTAACTTAAATACGTGCTCTTGTATGTATATATTTCCTCCTAGAGTAGTTTATTTATTTATTTATTGAAATTATTTGATCACTCCCAATTAATACACACTTTGTCATATATATATATATAGCCACTGTCAATTAGTTGCTTGTAGTCATTTTGATCATAGGACCTCCTTGAGCCCGGCAAATCATTAAAAGACTTCTTCCGATTTCACTACTAAGATTTTCACAAAAATCAGTCTAGAGATATCAACAATTTGGTTTAAATCCGAACATTATTCTGCCTTCATTTCTTTAAAAAGGGGACTGATCTGCATACCAATGGGGATGTTATGGAAAGTTCCTTTAGTATTTAAAAAGAAGTCCCAAGGACATGCTTTAAGGATGATTATCTTTGACCTCCTAAGTTAAGATATTTACTGAAAGTGTCTAGAGATTTAGCCCTCTTGTGATTAAAATATCTTAGATTTAATAATGTATTATACATTGAATACTCAAAGAGGTGTGCTAATCATTATCTAATAATCATATTCAATATTGTTTCTATACACCACTTAAAAGACCCCTGTGCTTTCAAGATGACCAAAGCAACTCAAAAATTTATTTAATTTGTAAGGGTCACGCTTTTTCTCTGTTTGGAATCCCTTCTCTCTTAATGATAGACGGTTTTTTATTTTTATTATTGTTGTTATCAACCAAAGACAAATTTATGATATTAAGAATAACTTGATCATTTGCCTTATTTTTCAAAAAAAAATGTATTTAATCCGTACTCTGTCTTAGTTTTTCTTTTCCCACATTATTTTCTTGTTCTGTTAGTTCCCTAATCCTTATTTTTCTTCTTATAATATTTCATGTACAATTAGAGGGCTGGAGTTCTACTTTGAAACTCGTTTTGGCCCAAAATATTGGGTCAATAGCTATTAGGATCGTCAGAGCTCGGAGTATCATAAATTAGGAGTCCAACGTCCCTTACTACTTTTGATTATATTGTTTTGATATACTAACCCATTCTTACACATGCCTGCATATTTCTTAAGGTTTTGATATATTTAATCCCTCGCCTTTTTATTTCGTGCTTTATTTGTGTGATACAATAGTATTTGATAAGAAATTTGATAGTATGTTATAAATTCTCGGCAATATCTCTAGAGTTAAATAATATTAATAATAAATCTTTTTCTTAAAAAATTGATTGATGCTTAGTTTACTTGTCAATATCTTTTAGATTTTTAACTTGAGTAAAAAGAATAAGAAAACCTTTGTTTAGATATCCAAATGTATTCGAAATTAGTTTAAAAGGGTAGAATAATTACCTTTAGAAACACTTTAAATGAGAATAGTAGTTGGCCATGTATTTTATTTGCAAAATTTAATTAACCATGGAACAGGTCCCCAATAATTAGGTTCTTTAAATAACCATTTTGGTCAAAAATCTGATTTATTACCATTTTTTAGATAAATATAGGCCAAATATGTTAATTTTCTTAATATATTTTTCAAGAGTTCGGATTTGTTAACGGGTTCAAAATATAAGATACATATATATGTAATACACACCAAGGTATATATATTCTACTTTTGTGAAGCATAATTTTACTTATATTATGATTATACATAACTTATCTCGTTATAAGTATCATTTCCTATATCTACTATCCCCTTTATAATTTTTTTTATGTGACTTATAACTCTCTACACTTTAACTTGGATATATATTATTTTACTACTAATGTATCTATCGTCACCTGATAATAATAAGCTCTCATAAGTATCATTTCATAAATCTACTATCCCCTTTATAATTTTTTTTATGTGACTTCTAACTCTCTACACTTTAACTTAGATATATATTATTTTACTACTAATGTATTTATCGTCACCTTATAATAATAAGCTCTCATAAGTTTAAGCAGCATACATATGCATATTTTATTTTTGAATATGTGTAAGATCACAAACTTTTACTTAATATTTTAACATTTTCGTACTATTATTAGTTTTTATGAAAAACTCCATTATCTTTTTTTGCGTATTTGCTCAAATATATTTACTATAAATCACATATATTGTTATATTTTACACTTCAACTGTTGCCTTTATTTATTTATTTTATAAAAATCATAAATTCTCATACCTTTTAAACTCAACTTCTACATATATAAAGAGATCATAAATTTTCACCTATTTCAAATACATTTATTTATTTTTAATTCATTTTTAGAATAAATATTACTATTTAATTTTTCATGGATATTGTAAACATATATATAACATGCCTTGTATTTTATCCTCTTTCGCAAATTAATAAAAAAATTTCTTATCAATATTTTCTAAAGTAAATAAATGAATAAAATATCCCTAATTATTTTTTCCAAACTAAATTTAAGAACTATCTTCGGATAGGTTCTGAGAGATGCTTAACACCTTCCCCTCGAGTAACCAAAATCCTTACCTAGAATGTCACTGGCTTCGCAAATCAAAACAGAGTTTACGTTTACATAAAAAAGAATTCCTAATATTTTCCTTAAAATTAGGTGGCGACTCTAAACATTTTCAAAATCAGAGGCATAGCCATTTTTATATTGTGAACTATTTCGATCAGTTCGAAAATAGGGTGCGACAAAAGGGACATAGTGAATTGCTTGCCACCTACCAATTATAAGATCTTCCTCATCAAATCCCATCCAAACATGGGGTGGCCTGGCTTTGGTTAGATCAAATTGAATCTTAACTTTGGCCAAACTTCCTCTAATTTTCTATATGGATGCAGTATCTAAGTATAAGATCTTTCCAATTGATGATAAAAGAGCTGCTAAAAACTCCTTATTATAGCAATGCCAAGGTAGCTCAAGTAGTGTTACCCAAATGGGAACTATGGTGTCTCTTCTTCAGGTTTGAAGGTTGGAGTCCATGTTTGGATCCTCATAAGCTGACCTTCAATGTGCATCCTCTACTTTTTCCATATAGTAATATAATCAGTCTCATTGTATAAATCAATATAGACATGCCTCGCATTGAAGTGTGCTATCTTTACTCCACCAGATAGTTGTGTTTGGAGGATGAAATTCTTTTTAATGAGTTCCACCTTGGGCATGGTGTTGCTAAACTTTCCAACAAGTGTAAACCTGCACCTTTCAGCATGTTTAACCATACAGTCTTCTTTGTTGAAGATCACAACAGGTAAGCCTTGCGTTGTAGTAATTTTGGGAGTGGAGAGTTTAATTGGAGTTTCATTCTAGGCTTGATTAGCTCTTAGTCTAGTAGGAAAGTTTGAACTACTGTGAATGGAGCTGGTTATGGCACTAAGTCTTTTTGGTATTGCTGATAGGATTTGGTATAGGGGTCTTGTTATTATTAACATTAGGGTGTGTGGTTTTGTTAAAAGATCTGTTATTTTGATTGTTGGTAATATACTTTCCAAAGTTATTGGAAACCTGAGGGAATTTAGGAGGGGGGTTAGAGGTGTTTTTTTGTGCTTGGGATGGGGGATTCTAATTGTCATTCTGTTTAGGATTGTGATCAGTTTGCAAATGGCTCTTATCCTGCAATAGAGAGGTTAGTGCAGCACAATGTGGATCATTTGCATTGGTTTGCGAATGATTCTCTATTGTGTTCATAAACTTAGAAGTACCAGAAGTTGAAATAACACAAGTAAGCTTACCAGATTCTTTCTGGTATTACATTTCCTGCACAGTTTTTCTTATTGAATTTTGCTCAGTTATGCCCAACTGTGGTGCTTGGTTATGATTCAAGCCTTTCAAATTACTATCATTGTGTTTTTGTTCTTGAGGGACCTGGTCCTTAGTGGTGCTTCCTTGCTCCTGCAATGGAACAATAACTTCGATCTCCATTGAAACATTGGGAGGACTTACCTCATCCTTTAAAGTTGGTTGGATATTACAAGTATTTTCTTCAGCATTTGAATCATAACGACCTTGCGACTTGTCAAATTTTGAACCTTTACAAAGACTCGAATTACTGGGAACTTGATTTTTCTAATTCGAACTTGGTGTGCTCATTTGAATTGGAATTTGTTGTTGAGCATCAACAAGCTCATCTCATGATCCTTTTTCCCTTGGTGTTGGTCTGAAAAAACCACCTGGTCTCCAATTACCTCGCGGAATTTGCTCCGACCATCTTCCGATCATCTTTTTTGACTGAAGTTTCATTCAGAGGTGCATATTGGTATGCAGAGTAAAACCCTGTGGTGGTTATGCCTCGAATATCATCTGAAATCCTTCAAAATTGATGGTGGTGTTCAGGCTATGTATTGTCGAATCTCGTAAGAAACGTCTGCTGATTTCTAACAACTAGGATGGTGGTTTGGTCTGATTCTTTAACCATATATGGCTCTTGTGATGGAGAATCATCTCCCACAGTTGCCTTGACTTGAATCAAATCGGATTCTTTTAGGAACATTATTCTTTGTTCCCAGTTTATGTCTTTATCCGAAATTGCTACAATTTGCAGATTCGAAGAATAATGAGATGAATTAGGAGATGATGGTTGATGGGTTTTGTTCATCTGGAGATATACATCTTTTGGGACTGATCTGGTGGCCTAAAAATCTATATCGGTGCGGTGAGGCCATTCTAGCGGAACTATAGATTATGTAACGACTATTTTTTATGTAACAGCTAGACAGAGTTTATGCTGTGCTTTAGACTTGACTACAACGGGAGAAAAAAATGCAATTCATTAAACATCAACTTGACAAAATGAACTCAAAATGGTTACAACAGGTACAATTGTTTATTTGTGCTTGCTTTAAGTTATTTGAAGCACTTTAAATTTTGGGAGTGAAAAGAGAAGAAGAAACCCCATAAGCATACAACTTAAGCAGAATCATCATTTTGAGCAAAATCAAGAGATTGTTTTCCTTCGTGAACTTTTCCAAAAATGTTTTTCATGTAATCAGCAAACAAGACTTGTTTGTAGTGAGAAACTCCATCACTTTCCACAAGTTGAGGCAATGGACCTATCTTCTCACATGGATTTGGTGTAGCAAACAATGGAACTGAAACTCTTGATTCTGAACTTGTTGTACGAACTCTATGTTCTGCACTTTTATATCTCCCATTACTTAAGATCTAAATACAAAATCCAAAAACAAAATGTTAGGAGAAAACAAATGTTTAATATTTACAGATATTAGGCTCTATTTCCTTTGATTATGGAAAAACCTATTATATATTTCATAAGAGTAACTTATATACTGACTATGTAAAACTATCTAGCAACCTTAAAGATATAGCTACGAATAGTCGTTTATGAAAGTGATTTTGTATTCTATATAAGAAAGGTAGGTTACTGAATACAACAAGTTAATATACATTAATAGTGTAAAACTTTCTTAAACTTTTAGTGTATAAACTTACATACTCTTGACTCTGTAAATTTATTCTAATACTATATGGTTACCTAAAATGATAACTATAGGTAGGTAATTGTCTGTAAAATGAAATCAATAACCTAGGAATCAATAATGAGGATCACATTGGTAGGAATATGGGCCGATATGTCTCCAACTTGTGTTTCAATGATGGGTAAGGCGGTTAAGCTACCTGCGCCTGAGTTGAGAGAAGCCTTATGAGTTACTGAAACAATGACAGGAGTGCCCTTTTTCTATAAATAGAGGGAGCAAAAAGGGGGCTTTTCTCCCCTTTACAATATGAAAATTGATTATCTACTACAACAAATGAAATATAATATATAAATATGATAGTGTAAAATTAAATTCTTTATGTTGTCAGTATAAAAAAGTGAAACCCATTCTTACTTGCATGGTATCTGCAATGTTGATAACTAAAGCACCAGGAATGGGTGGAATCTCTATCCAATCATCTTCCACACCTTTTTCCAGTTTAACATATAGACCACCAATGCCATCTTGTAGTAAAACAGTTAGGGTTCCCATCTTCGAATGGCATCCGACGCCCACTGTTAGCCCTGGAAGAAGAAAACTTGGGTAAAAGTTCATGTTTACCATTTTGAGCCTTGTTAGTGATTCAAATTTTGCTTCATCTAGTGTTACTCCAATATTATCAAATAATATCTCCAATAGTACCCTCACCATTTTTGTTGATGACTTCAAGTATTCAAAATAGAAATCAATATGCATAAAGTAATAGTGGAAAATCAACCATAACACTTAACAGGAGGCAACCAATGAACAATTACATAACCAGTCAACAATATCAAGATCACACATGAGGACTCAAGCCTCCATATCACACTCTTTTGGAAAATGAGTTATGGAGATTGGGTAGTATTAAGTCATTTTAATTTATTTTTCTTTAATATTACCGTGCCGGAACGTGACACCAGATCCAAATATACCGTGTCGAAATGTGACACCCGATACAAATATATCGTGTCAGAACGTGACACCCGATCCAAATATATCGTGTCAGAATGTGACACCCGATCCAAATATATCATGTCGGAATGTGACACCCGATCCAAATATAATTAATTTATCATTCTTCATAATTACATTCCACTTCATTAACAATATTTCATCAAGCCTTCTTTATTCAAGGCACCATTTTTGATAAGGCAAGTTCAAGATTATGGATTTCATGGCCTCGGGAACTATTAAGAGTCTATCTATGATATAGAATAAAACCATAACCTACCTCAACCGAAGAACCGAAGTAAAGCAAGTTAATCCACCAATGTCTTTCCTTTCTTCAATGTCTCAGACCAATTTCAATCTATCAAATATATAATATTTATAAGTAAACTAATCCGTAAACACCAATATTATATATATGTTTAACCTAGACCCAATAACTCACCTAATTCTATAAACACGTTCCTAATCTTGATGCCACTTAACATGTCCACTCCCATATTTTCTGAATTTCAAAACTAGGGTTAAACCTCAATTAAATTAAATAATCACTTTAAAATTTGAGCCTTTCGTAACGCTTCCAAATGATCAAAATCTGTTCAAATACATAATCTTCATAAGAATACGAATCCAATGACACCCATATAGCTATATTTATTTTTGGATAAACAATTGGGTCAAAAAGTCATCCCGAATCATTGAAGTCAAATCTGAAATTTTCTTTCCGATTATGTTCACTCATGATAAAATAAATTCACATGTCAAATTTCAGCTAAAACGGATTGTTATTCGACCCCCAAATCAAGATTTTATGTGAAGAACCCTAGGGTCATATTTCCTTATTTTAGCATTATTTTTCCACCAATATACCCTAAAAATATGTTCATAATCACATAAAAATTTAATGGAAAGGATGAGAATAATTACCTTGACGCTTTGAAATAAAAATTTCTATTTTTCTCTTTTCCTTTATTTTTCTTTTCCCCTTTCTTTTCTTTCTTCCTCCGTATTTTTTCTTCTTCTTCTAGTTTCTGAGTTTTCTCGTTTTCTCATTATATATAATATTTTTTTATCTTTTCTTTTATTATTATTTTTTTCTTCTTTTTCTTTTATGAATCAAAATTAATAAACCCTATCCTTTTCCTTTAATAATTGATATAGAATGTTAAGTAAAATACCAACTTAGCCCACTAATTAAATTAGTTATTTAAATTTACCCCTCAACTAAATAAATATGGTTATCGAATAGTCTAAAGTACTCATAAAAATATACGGAATGCGTCTTTTATGAAATAAAAATCTCTGTTTCTCAAAACGACATAATGGGTCGTTACACAAGGTAGGATGCTTCTAATTAGTTGATTCTTGAACGATATGAAACTATAATTCTATATCTACAATTCTTATGAAGACACGAAATCCTAATGAGGAATTAATCGTGTTCAAATGCAGCTCCAAAAAAAGGTTATTCCGTTAAAAGAGAGCTTAACTCACCTACCATGAAAAGATCTAAAACCATTTGAAATCATCCATGACATCAAAATTCTCCATTGAATTTTCTAGATCATTCTTTGTAATTATTTTTATTTATTGTTACGTCCCTCCTCTACACCTATAAATACCCACCTTATTTCTCCTTTTTATTCATCAAGCTTTCTCAAGCAACTCTTCTCTCTATACACTTTTTTACTCATTTTCAAATATAATTTTAGTTTTAGTAGTATAGAAATACTATTCTGGTGATTCTTATACTCCGGGTAGTACATAAAACGCTCCGGTAAGAAGAAAAGGCTAGGGCTTTAAGAGTGTTCCAATTCTGATTAAATCTTGGGATTTCAGTTATGTAAGGCTATTAATAGCATTGGATTGAGTTCGTCCATGTGTGTAATATCTAAATTCATCATAATTGATTTATAGTTGAGTTTTACCTTAATTCTTAAATTCTAAATGAGTTAACTCTTCTTTTATTGAATTAAATATATTTATACATTGAGATTATTATTATTTTTACCTCTCATATTATTAGAATTATTGTTCAAGGCTACTTTCCCATTAATCCTAATTGATTTGATGTTCATGAATATTTTACACGTGTTTTGAGTAAAGATGTTGGCTTTTAATATTTATTAACAAAAAAAGCGATTTGAATTAATACTATATATGTATTTTATTGAGTTTAGAAAAGAGTAAAAGAATTGAGTTTAAATGAGTTTGATTCTTTGGATTAAATAATGTTTTGAGCAATATGTTTTGATGAGATGTAAATGATGTTTTTGAAGTATAATGATCGATGAAGAGGTAATGAGATGAGTTTGATTATTTAAATTAAAGTCCAATGAGACTAGATGATGAAGTTAATATTAGCACATATTTTGGGAGTAGTATTGAGCACCGAGTTGGGTAAGAGTTTAATTGACTCAAACCCCAGAATTACGTAGTCAGCGTAGGATAGAGGCTATGCCTCTTAAGTCCCAAAAAGAGGACTTTGATGATTGGATCCAAGATGGTGATGTTCTTTACCCTAGCAAGGTATTGGATGGATGACAACAACATCGGTTCGTTGTATCATCATTAGCTCATAAGTGATGGTTGTCAGTTAGAGAAACTCCCAAATGAGTAAGCATTTCTTCTTATTATTATTTTTAAACTTGCATTACATATTTATGTTGAGATGATGTTGAGTTCTGAGCCGAGTCTTCCTGAGAGGAGTTTCTTGATATCTATCCTTACTTTCCTGCCATTTTACATACTCGTACATTCCACGTAGTGATGTCATTTGATCTGCATCATTTTGTGATGCAGATACAGGTGCTAAAGATCCTCAATAGTAGAATCGTTGAAGATCATTATTTTTCAGCTATTTGGTGAGTCCTTGTATTCGGAGGAACTATTTATCCTTTTATTATTGTTTAGGATTATGTTTCTTTTGAGGTAGCCATGGACATATCATTGGTACCATCTGATAGTGTTAGAGGCTTCGTAGACAGAGTTTGATGATATAATCAATGGTCTGATGCTTGTGAGAAAAGCTTTCAAGAGTTGAAAACTAGATTGACTACTGCTCCAATACTGTCCCTACCCGAGGGGATGGATGATTTTGTAATCTATTGTGATGCTTCTAAAGTTGGGTTGGGATGTGTGTTGATGCATAAAGGTAAGGTCATTGCCTATGCCTCTAGACATTTTAAGACTTATAAGAGGAACTACCCCACTCATGACCTTGAGTTGGCAGCTATGGTATTTGCTCTCAAGATATGGCGTCACTATGTTTATGGTATACATGTGGATGTATTCACAAACCAAAAGAGCTTGCAGTATGTATTCAGCCAGAAGGAGCTGAACTTGAGGCAGAGGAGATGGGTAGAGTTTCTCAAGGATTATGACATAAGCATTCTGTACCACCCTGGTAAAGCAAATGTAGTTGTCGACGCTCTTAGAAGGTTATCCATGGAGAGTATGACCCATGTGGAAAAGGAAAAAAAGGAGTTGGCAAGGAAAGTGAATAGACTTGCGCCCATTTGGGACTTAAACTAATTGACTCTAGTGAGGGTGGTATAATAGTTTGAAATGGAGCTGAATCATCTCTAGTTGCAGAGGTGAAAGGAAACTAAGATCAGGATCCCATTCTTCTTCAACTGAAAGATGAGGTTCAAAAGCAGAAGGTAATGGCTTTTACCAAAGAGGGAGATGGAGTATTGAGATATCAAGGGAGATTATGTATTCTAAGTGTTGATGGTATTCGAGAGAGAATCATGGCAGAAGCCCATAATTCCAGGTATTCCATCCATCCAAGTTCAACAAAGATGTACCACGACTTGAGAGAAGTATACTGGTGGAGTGGAATGAAGAGAGATATATCAGTGTTTGTGTCCAAGCGCCCGAACTACCAACAAGTTAAAGTTGAGCACCAAAGGCCTTGTGGAGTGGCTCAGAATATTGAGATCCCGGAATAGAAGTGGGAAATGATCAATATGGACTTCATTAGAGGTTTACCACGAACTCGCAAACAACATGACTCTATTTGGGTGATTGTGGATATGATGACCAAATTGGCCCATTTCTCGCCGGTTAAGACTACGGACACTACATAGGATTATGCCAAACTGTATCTTAGAGAGATTGCTAGACTACATGGAGTTCCTTTTTCTATCATCTCAGATAGGGGACCTCAATTCACTGCTCAATTTTTGAAGTCATTTCAAAAGGGTTTGGGTTCAAGAGTGAACCTTAGTATTGCTTTTCATCCGCAGACAGACGGCCAGGCAAAGCGTACGATACATACTTTGGAGTATATGTTAAGAGAATGTGTCATTGACTTCAAAGGTAATTGGGACGATCATTTACCCATATTGAGTTTTCATATAATAATAGCTTCCATTCAAGTATTCAAATGGCTCCTTATGAAGCTCTGTATAGGAGGAGATGTAAATCACCAATTGGTTGGTTTGAAGTTGGTGAAGCTGAGTTTATTAGACCAGACTTAGCCTTTTTTGAGTTAGCTTAGTCAATGGTGAGGATATGGATGAAAATCCCTCAACAAACCTCTTGTAGTAACCAACCAAACCTAAGAAACTCCTTATGTCGGTTGGAGAGGTAGGTCTGGGCCAGTTCTTAACTGCCTCAATCTTTTGAGTATCAACTCGAATTCTATCACTAGATATAATATGGCCTAGGAACACTACAGACTCAAGACAAAACTCACACTTCGAAAACTTATCATACAACTCCTTCTCCTTAATAGTTTGAAGGACAATCCTAAGGTGGTTAGCATGCTCACTCTTACTTCTAGAGTAGACCAAAATATCATCGATGAAGACAATCACAAACATATCTAGGTATAGATTGAATTCCCAGTTCATGAGGTCCATAAAAGCTGCAGGGGCATTTGTCAATCCAAAGGACATAACAAGAAACTCAAAATGACCATCGCGAGTTCGGAAAAGCCGTCTTCGGGATGTCACATTCTCTCACTTTTAACTAATGATAGCTTGATCTGAGGTCTATCTTAGAGAAGCATGTGGCACCCTGAAGTTGGTCAAATAAATCATCTATTCTGGGGAGAGGATACTTGTTCTTTATGGTGACCTTATTCAGTTGTCGGTAATCAATGCACATTCTAAGGGTCCCATCTTTCTTTTGCACAAATAGGATAGGAGCATCCCAAGGTGAGATACTTGGCCTAATAAATCCCTTATCTAGGAGGTCTTTCAACTGTTCTTTCAACTCTTTCAACTCAGCGGGAGCCATCCTATAAGGAGGAATGAAGATAAGTTGTGTATCAGTAAGGACATCAATACCAAAGTCTATCTCTCTATCAGGAGGGATTCTGGGTAGATCCTTAGGAAAGACTTCAAGAAACTCACTCACAATGAGAACTGACTCAAGAGATGGAGCCTGATCATTAATATTTTTGACTCGAACTATATGATATATGCATCCCTTAGAGATTAACTTTCTGTCCTTAAGGTAGGAAATAAATTTATCCCTAGGCACAACAGAACTCCCCTTCCACTCTAATATAAGCTCATTTGGAAATTGAAACTTAACAATTCGGGTCCTACAATCAACTGAGGTATAACAAGCATAAGCCAGTCCATGCCAAGAATCACATCAAAATCAACCATGTCCAACTCAACTAAGTAAGTCATGGTATCTTTATGATAGATTGACACAGTACAATCTCTATAGACCCTTTCAGCTAAGATAGACTCACCAACAGGAGTACACACGCTGAAAAGCTCAAGAAGACACTCAGGAAGGATATCAAATTTACTAGCCAAGGGCAGGCTCAAAGGCATGGGCTAGGAGCCGATGATATAGATAAACGTGACATCTTGAGGGTTCATGACTTCCTGACTTGTAACCCTCCAAATTTTTATGGGTCGAGACCCGCGGAGGACCCACAAAAGTTCATTCAACAGATGCAGCATACATTGAGAATACTTAGGGCTTCTGAGACTGAGTCTGTTGAATTGGCTTCATATCGGCTGCGTGACGTAGCCATTAATTGGTATGAGTCCTGGGAATTATCAAGGGGTGAGAGTGCTTCTTTAGCAGTCTGGGATGATTTTGTGGAAGCCTTCCTTAGCAACTTTCTACCTTCATAAATAAAGCGAGCTAGAGTTGATAAATTCTTACAGTTAAGGGAAAATGGCAGGAGAATTAGAGATTATAGCCTTGAGTTTGACTCATTGGTGAGACATGTACCCACTAGTGTAGCTGATATGGCTGATAGGGTGCATCACTATATGATGGGGCTAGATTATCACTTGATTGATAGCTGTATGGCCATGGCTTCTCATCCAGACATGGATATTGCTCGGGTATAGGTGTATGCACAAGGGGTGGAGGATTGGCACGGAGGGCGACAACCCGATAGAGATTATGATAGGGGCCAGCATAAGAAAGCTAGGTCGGGTTGTTATTCGGGGGAGTTTCGCGGCAAGCAGCCTCAGAAGTATAGTAGGTATCCTTCCTAGCAAGCTTGGAGTGCACCCTCACAGTTCACGGGTAGGGGGTTCGATAGCATAGTGTATTCAAGATCCAGTTAGAGCTCCAGGGTTTCAGGCTCACAAATAAACAGGGGTTTACGTTAGTCAAGGCCACTTTTACCTCAGTGTCCTCATTGTGGAGGGGCTCATATTGGGGAATGTCATTTTATGATAGGTGCTTGTTTCACTTGTAGTCGTCAAGGCCATATCATGAGAGAGTGTCAACTCAGAGGTAACCCAAAGGGTGCAGCTCAGCCTACTAGGTTAGTTGCTGGGTTTTTTTTCCAGTGGCTGTACGCCCTGTGGGACAGGGTATTCAGACACCAGCAAGCCATGGTAGAAGATGTGGTAGAACTTTTAGTTCTAGCGGTCCTTCGAAGAGTCTGAGCTAACAATGGAAGAGTCTGAGCTAACAATGAAACAACGACATAAGATCATGTACCTAGAATATTACAAATTAGGTCAAGGGAGTTGACAAAAGGCTTAAGCAAAACAGATAAGATTAGTTAGTTACTAATAGATGGTGCACGTAGATGCCAAAGTCCTTCAGAGTTATACCAGTTAATGATGGACAAAGTACGGAGCGGAGATGAAGATTATTGTGTGAAGGAACTTCAGCACCACTCAGCAACTAACTCTGAGGGGCAAAAAGCAAAATTAAAAAGTAAGGGTACTAGTTGGTGTCATCTAAGGAAGGCAAGAAGTAATACACCAGGTCAAAGATTCCACAATACGACCTTGGTTACAAAACTCACTTTGTACTCCATGGATGTATGACTCTATATGGGGTTGTTGTTAATAGGTTAACAACATCAGCCCCTATACGTTACTCAGGCCTACTTGTTCAATTGAAACTGTATAAAGTCATAAGTTAAGAAGGTAATAAGACTCTATGGAGTTCCCATTAGCTATTGTCTAAGATGAAGAAGCCCAAGTTACAGTCAACTATTGAAAATTAGCCCACAGAGAGATTAGAAAGTCAGATAGGTCTTCGTATAACATTTTACTCTCAGGATAATGGACAGATTGAGCTTACTAGCTGAGGGCTAGAAGGTGTACTGTGGGCCTATACGGTTGACTTCAAAGGCAGCTAAGGCAATTGTCTACTACCTAGCAAGATTATCTTTGATGTTAGTTATCATCCTTGTATTTAGATGGCTTCATACGAAACCTCATATAACAGAAAGTGTAGGTTGCCAATTAGTGGGTTTGAGGTTGCTAAAACACGACTAATAGGCCAGATAAGGTTCAATAAGCGGTATAAAAGGTAAAGCTCATTCAGGCAGGGTTATCAACCGCCCATAGTCGATAGAGGCTATATATAGGTGATCGACGTCGACTTCTAGAGTTTTAAGTGGCTGAGTTCGAGGTACATTGGTCCTTATCAGGTCCTCCACCGAATAAGCAAGGTTGCCTACGAGCTGGATCTACTAGTATATTAAAAGCAGTACACCCAGTCTTGCATATATCAAGGCTTCATAAGGGTACTAATGATCTATCCGGAGTATACCCTACAAATGATGACCAGGTCACAGAGAAGTTATCCTATGAAGAACAACTAGTTGCCATCCTAGATCGACATATTAGAAGATTACGGACTAAGGGTGTAGCTTCTGTCAAGGTGTTATGGCAAAATAGGAATCGTGAATAAATGACGTAGGAAACTAAACTGAAGAGGACATGAAACACAAGTATTCGTACCTATTTCCGATGTCTATAGGTAACCCCAACTCCTGAAACTTATATATTAATTACTTGGATAAAAATGTGTGTTATCGCAATAGAAAGGAATCTCCCTACAATCTGTATAAAGTCTTAAGGGAAGTGTTATTTAACATTCGGGGATGAATGTTCTAAAGGGGGAAGGATGTTACACCCCATACTCTTGAGCTTGGAATGTCCCTTATGTTTAACTTAAACCACTTGAGTACATACCAAGCTTATGTAGCATGGATTACTTAGGTTCTTAAAATAAGATGAGATTACGAACCCATGAGAAGGAGGAGAGAATGACATATGGCAAAAAGGAATGAGTGACAGATGGCAGTAAGTAGCTGACTTACCTACCTACTTGGAGGGATGGACCCCGCTGCCACGTGGCAGTCCCTAATTGGCTGCATAGATATGGTGGACCAATAAGGGCCGGACACAAGCTATGGAGAAGGTAAAAACCATCTAAGAGAGGTTGAAGACTGCTCAGAGTCTCCAAAAATCCTACACTGATGTTAGGAGGAGAGATTTGGAGTTCAAAGTGTATGATTGGGTATACTTAAAAGTTTCACCCATGAAGGATGTGATGAGATTTGGAAAGAAAGGAAAGCTTAGTTCCCGCTACATTGGTCCTTATAAGATTATGATGAGGGTTGGTAACGTAGTCTATGAATTGGAGTTGCCCCCAGAATTAGCTGCTATTCATCCCATGTTTCATATATCTATGCTTAAGAAATGTTTGGGAGATCCTTCACTTGTTGTCCCGAATGAGATCATTGGGGTGAAAAAGAGTTTGAGTTATGAAGAGATTCCAGTTCAGATTCTTGATCGTCAGGTTTGCAAATTAAGAACTAAGTAAGTGGCATCTATCAAAGTCCTATGGCGAAATCAATTTGTTGAAGAGGCTACATGAGAAGCTGAAGAAGATATGAAGGCTAAATATCCTCATCTATTTGTGCCTTCCGATGATGATTTTCAAGGTAATATTCCTCACTTCTACCTTTGAGTCGATGTGTATTCTTGAATTTGAGTCATTGACCATTTGAGCAGTGGAGTTTTTGAGAAATTGACGTCTTGATAATATTCATTCTTTATGTCTCCAAGTTTCATCTTCATTCGAGGACGAATGATACCAAGGGGGAGATATTGTAACTCCCTCTAAAATGTTATTGATTCATGGATCCTTTCATTCATGAAGTCCAAATAAATTATCAAAGTTTTCTATTTAATTCAAGCATGAAGCTTTATGGGTTTTTCATATCATGATTCCAAATGCATAGTTTATTAAATATTTAAAATTTAATTACCTATCTTATATTAGATTATGTTGGCTCTTAAATGCATTGAATAGTTGATTTATCAAAAGTCCTTATATGAAGGCATAAAAAGATTTTAAAATATTTTGATTATAATTATGTTCTCTCATGCCTAAAGTATTGTGATCATAATTATGTTCTTCCATTCCTAAAGTATTTTGATCATAATTATGTTCTCTCATGCCTAAAATCATATCTCATGGTAGGATGCTTCAAATTAGTTGATTCTTGAACGACATGAAACTAGATTTCTAGATCTACAATTCTTATAAGACACGAAATCCTAATGAGGAATTTATCTTATTCAAATGCAGCTCTGAAAAAGGGTATTCCGTTAAAAGAGAGCTCATCTCACCTACCATGAAAAGATCTAGAACTAGTTGATATCATCCATGACATCAAAATTCTCCATTGAATTTTCAAGATCGTCATTTGTAATTATTTTTATTTATTGTTACGTCCCTCCTCCATAAATACCCACCTTATTTCCTCATTTTATTCATCAAGTTTTTTTAATCAACTCTTCTCTCTATACACTTCTTTACTCATTCTCAAATATAGTTTTAGTTTTAGTAGTATAGAAATACTATTCCGGTGATTCTTATACTTCGGATAGTACACAAAACTATTCGGCGAGGAGAAAAGACTAGGGGTTTAAGAGTGTTCCAATTTGGAGTAAAGCTTCGGATTTCAGTTATGTAAGGCTATTCATAGCATTGGATTGAGTTCGTCCATGCGCCCAATATCTAAATTCATCGTAATTGAGTTATAGTTGAGTTTTACCCTAATTCTTGAATTCTAAATGAGTTCTCTTCTTCTATTGAATTAGATATATTTATACATTGAGATTATTATTATTTTTACCTCTCATATTATTGGAATTATTGGTCATGGCTACGTTTCCATGAACACTAATTGATTTCATGTTCATGAATATATTTACACGTGTTTTGGGTAAATATGTTGGCTTTTAATATTTATTAACAAAAAGAGTGATTTGAATTAATACTATATATGTATTTTATTGAGTTTTGAAAAAGTAAAAGAATTGAGTTTAAATGAGTTTGATTCTTTGGATTAAATGATGTTTTGAGCAATATATTTTGATGAGATATAAATGATATTTTTGAAGTATAATGATTGATGAAGAGGTAATGAGATGAGTTTGATTATTTAAATTTAAGTCCAATGAGACTAGATGATGAGGTTAATATGAGCACATATTTTGGGAGTAGTATTGAGCACTGAGTTGGATAAGAATTTAATTGACTCAAATCTCAGAACTACGTAACCAGCATAGGATGGAGGCTATGCCTCTTAAGTATCAAAAAGAATACTTTGATGATTGGATCCAAGATGGTGATGTCCTTTACCCTGGAAAGGTATTGGATGGATGTGGCAACGACATCAGTTCGTTGTATCATCACTAGCTCATAAGTGATAGTTGTCGGTTAGAGAAACTCCCAACTAAGTAAGCATTTCTTCTTCTTATTATTTTTAAACTTGCATAACATAGTGATGTTGAGTTCTGAACCGAGTCTTCCTGAGAGGAGTTTCATGATATTTGTCCTTACTTTCCTACCATTTTACATACTCATACATTCCACGTAATGACGTCATTCGACTTGCAATATTTTATAATGCAGATGCAAGTGCTAGAGATCCTCAACAGGCACATCGTTGAAGATTATTATTTTTTAGTCATTTGGTGAGTCCTTCTTGTATTCAGAGGAACTACTTATCCTTTTATTATTGTTGATTATTATGTTTCTTTTGAGGTTGCCATGGACATGTCATTGGCAGCATCTGAAAGTGTTGGAGGCTTCGTAGATAGAGTTTGATGATGTAATTGGAGTATTTCTCCTTTGAAACTACTTCTTCTAAGAATTTCTTTCTTTCATTTGATGTTGATTATGGAGAGCCCACATAATTATTCTTATTTTCACTTAAGCCTTTCGCTGATGAATGAATAAGTGATGAGACCAAGTGATTTTCTTAAAGGCCAGAGATGGTTTCTGAGTGTTGGTCATGCCTAGGGTACCCTTTCGGGGTGTGATAATTAACAACCGAGACGTAATATCAATTCATTGTAGCAACTCGATGTACACGAGTTTGGGTTAGGGTTTATGGGTTTTACTTTATTTACAAGTTGATAATTTATGTTATTTTCAGTTTCCAAATAGCTCTTATCCTGCAATAGAGAGGTTAGTGAAGCACAATGTTGATCATTTGCATTTGTTTGTGAATGATTCCCATTGTGTTCATAAACTTAGAAGTACCAAAAGTTGAAATAACACAAGTAAGCTTACCTGATTCTTTCTGATATTGCATTTCCTGCACATTTTTCCCTATTGAATTTTGCTCAGTTATACCCAACTATGGTGCTTGGTTATTATTCAAGCCTTTCAAATTTCTATAATTGTGCTTTTTTTTCTTGAGGGACCTAGTCCTTAGTGGTGCTTCCTTTCTCCTGCAATGGAACAATAACTTCGATCCCCATTGAAACATTGGGAGGACTTACCTCATCCTTTAAAGTTGGTTGGCTATTACAAGTATTTTCTTCAGCATTTGAATCATAATGACCTTGCGACTTGTCAAATTTTGAACCTTTACTAACACTCAAATTACTGGGAACTTGATATTTCTAATTCGAACTTGATGTTCTCATTTGGATTGGAATTTATTGTTGAGCATCAACAATCTTATCTCCATGATCCTTTTGCCCTTGGTGTTGGTCTAAAAAACCACCTGGTCTCCGATTACCTCACCAAAATTTGCTCCGATCATCTTTTTTTCCTATAGTTTCATTGATAGGTGAATGTTAGTGTGCTGAGTAAAAACCTGTGGTGGTTATTCCTCGAATATAATCTAAAATCCTTCAAAATTAGTGGTGGTGTTCAGGTGATGTATTGTCGAATCTCTCAAGAAACGTCTGGTGAGTTCTAACAACTGGGAAGGTGGTTTGGACTGATGCTTTGACCATATATGGCTCTTGTGATAGAGAATCATCACCTTCTGTTGCCTTGACTTGAATCAAACCAGATTCTTTTAGGAACATTATTCTTTGTGACCAGTTCATGTCTTCATCCGAAATTGCTACAATTTGCAGATTCGAAGAATTATGAGATGAATTAGGAGATGAATTAGGAGATGATGGTTGATGGGTTTTGTTCATCTGGAGATTTACATCTTTTGGGACTGATCTGATGGCCTGGAAAGCTGTATCGACGGCAGTGAGGCCATTCCGGCGGAACAGTAGAGTATGTAATGGCTATTTTTTATGTAACGGCTAGAGAGAGTTTATGTTGTGCTTTAGACTTGAATACAACGGGAGAAAAAATGCAATTCATTAAACGTCAACTTGACAAAATGAATACAAAATGGTTACAACAAGTACAAATGTTTATTTGTGCATGCTTTAAGTTATTTGAAGCAATTTAAATTTTTGGAGTGAAAAGAGAAGAAGAAACCCCATAAGCATACAACTTAAGCAGAATAATCATTTTTAGTAAAATCAAGAGATTTTTTCCCTTCATGAGCTTTTCCAAAAATGTTTTTCATGTA
Source organism: Solanum dulcamara (assembly GCF_947179165.1). Classification (NCBI taxonomy): domain Eukaryota; kingdom Viridiplantae; phylum Streptophyta; class Magnoliopsida; order Solanales; family Solanaceae; genus Solanum; species Solanum dulcamara. Next base: position 58,116,115 of record NC_077245.1, read on the forward strand.
ATCAGCAAACAAGACTTGTTTGTAGTGAGAAACTCCATCACTTTCCACAAGTTGAGGCAACGGACCTATCTTCTTACATGGCTTTGGTGTAGCAAACAATGGTACTGAAACTCTTGATTCTGAACTTGTTGTACGAATCCTATGTTCCGCACTTTTGTATCTCCTATTTCTTAAGATCTAAATCCAAAATCCAAAAACAAAATGTTAGGAGAAAAAAAAGTTTAATATTTATAAATATTAGGCTCCGTTTCCTTTGATTATGTAAAAATCTATTCTATATTTCATAAGAGTACCTTATATACTGACTATGTAAAACTATCTAGCAACCTTAAAGATATAACTACAAATAGTCGTTTATGAAAGTGATTTTGCGTTCTAAATAAGAAAGGTAGGTTACTGACTACAACAAGTTCAAATACATTAATAGTGTAAAACTTTCTTAAACTTTTAGTGTATAAACTTACATACGCTTGACTCTGTAAATTTATTCTAATACTATATGGTTACCTAAAATGATAACTATAGGTAGGTAATTGTCTATAAAATGAAATCAATAACCTAGGAATCAATAATGGGGATCATATTGGTGGAAATATAGGCCGATATGTCTCCATCTTATGTTTCAATGATGGGTAAGGCGGTCAAGCTACCTGCGCCTGAGTTGAGAGAAGCCTTATGAGTTACTGAAACAACGACAGGAGTGCCCTTTTTCTATAAATAGAGGGAGAAAAAAGGGGGTTTTCACCCCTTTATAATACGAAGACTGATTATCTACTACAACAAATCAAATATAATATATAAATATAATAGTGTAAAATTAAATTCTTTATGTTGTCAGTATAAAAAAGTGAACTTGCATGGTATCTCCAACGTTGATAACTAAAGCACCAGGAATGGGAGGAATCTCTATCCACTCATCTTCCACACCTTTTTCCAGTTTAACATATAGACCACCAATGCTATCTTGTAGTAAAATAGTTAGGGTTCCCATGTTCGAATGGAGTCCGACGCCTACTGTTAGCTCTGGATTAGGACAACTTGGGTAAAATTTCATGTTTACCATTTTGAGCCCTATTAGTGATTCAAATTTTGCTTCATCTAGTGTTACTCCAATATTATCAAATAATATCTCCAATAGTACCCTCACCATTTTTGTTGATGACTTCAAGTATTCAAGAGCCACATTCCTAACATGTGAAAAAAATTGAGTTTTATACTTAATTCTTATGTTTGATAACTAGCAAAAAATATTGTCCCAAAATTATTTATACATAATATAGAAAATACTATTGGAATGGGGTGATTGGGGGTGAAGAGGAGATAATTAACGTGGAACACAAACTTATGATGCTTGTTTTCCTATTCCCACAAGGTAAGTCATATTCCCGAGTTCTAAATAACTTATTTTTCTAGAGAACATGTGTCACGACCCGAATTCTAGTGTGATGGCACTCATCTCGACCCACCGAGATAAGTCAGCCTAATACTCAATGAAAAGTAAATGTGGAAGTAATTGAGAAAAAAATGGTTTAACTCAGTCAAAAATAAATACATAATCTCAAAATCCCTCAAAACTAGTTGTCACGTATACAAGCCACTAATAAATTACCGAAGTACAAAAGAAAATACAGTCAAAATGTCTTTGTCTCTAGAGTAGGACTAAAACATAATAAAAGAGTAAGAGGTATCCGCTAGATGGATGTAACAGCTACCTCAACACTCGGAATGATAGCCTCGGGTAGTAGAAAATAGTAGGAGATCAAGCAGGTCCGGGCTCACAACCTACACAAGTGTGGAAGCAAGGGGTGAGTACCAAACAACACGGTACTCAGCAAGTGGATAACTAAAACTAAGCAAAGCTTAATAGATACAAGTACTCCTGTCCTCCCAACCGAACCTCCGTAACTACAACCTACATAAAATCAGCCCAACTCTACACTTGTAATTTAACAATAGTAATACGGTCCACAATTACTCATCAATAGTCTCGTCAATGAATCATACCAAATCAAGTTTAGCACACACGGAGCAATATAGGGGTAAACACAAATTCACAAATATTAGAAAGGTGCAATGCAATGCAATGAAATGATGCATGTATGTCCTATCGGTACACATCCGCTGAATCACAGTCCGAAACCCATGGGGGATATTTCTGTCCATGTAACCTGCCACGGAGCTTGTGGCCCATCCTCTCAATATATATGTCCTGCCACAGAGTGTGTGGCCCGACCCCTTTGTTTCATAATACTTGCCATGGAGCGTGTGGCCCGACCGCTTTTGTTTCATATCATTTTCAGTCTTAACACAGTATGTCAGAACCAATGCAATCAATTCATGTTCATATAATTCACGATAATAATATGACAACAATAATATTTTTTCCTATCTCACATCAACATAGTCATTTCACATGTCCAAAATAAATCCACAATCACAATATATCAATTCTACCAATACATGTCATTAGATCACCATATTATACCCCTCATCTCTATTTTTAAGGCCAATCATATAGTCAATAACCCAGTCCAATTCTCATTACTCCCTAATATATATGACACGGAAATACAAGCATCTATAAGCTTAAACTGAGGTTTAAAAATTCACTAGCCTTAATTAATCAAGCAATTACTCCGGTACTTGAGCCTTCCCTTTTCGTTGGGCCTCCAAATAAGTATAATCTAATCAAAGAAATAACCACAATACGATTTTTGAGACTAATAATACCCATATTACTATATGTTTAGCCTAGACCCAAAAACTCACACAAATCTATACTTTATTCCCTAAATCTCAAGCCTAGGGTTAAGATCCAATTTCTCCAAATACATAAAATCTAATGGTGTTCATATAATATAATACACCAAATATTTAATTAGCTATACAAATATGTCAAAACTTAAATTATAATGTGATAACCAAAAACAAGTAAAAAAAAATATGAAGCCCATATTACCATTAGTCGTGCGTTACTGCACAAAATAAAGGGGTTGCCAAATTGATCCAATGCCTATCATGCAATGTATAGGGATTTAGTATTTAAATTTTTGTATTAGCAGTATGCAATTATTACTCATCATTGCAAAATTGTTACATTCTTCATTCTTTACCCCACAAATTCAACATAAACAGAAACCATTTTTTTTTGCACCTTAACATTAGTTTACCTCATAGAAAATCACACTAATCTATATTCAACCTATCTATACTATTAATGTAACCAAGAAAAATTGACGTAAAAGTATCACCTGACTTCTATTTGTCACGGCGCCGACGCGTTAGTCCTACTGACCTAATTTCTTCCCCTCTTCTTCTCGTTACATCTGATGGCATTAAGCCATCAGATTATATATATATATATATATATATATATATATATATATATATATATATATATATATATTATTTTCCAAACTAAATATGTATTAAAAATGACAACCCTACTTACCTATTTTGTTAAATATAAGAAAAGTGCTATAGGATTTTAATTAAATTAATCATTTAGCCCATTAATTAAATTAATTATTTAAAAACACCTCTCAACTAATTAACCGTAGTTACTGAAAAGTCCAAATTTATAATTTAATTTTTTTTCCAGAGAGAGTATTTTATGGAAGAGAGATGACTCATTCTCAAAATGACCAAACGGGTTATTACATTATCCACTACTAAAAATCATGTTCGTCCCCGAACATAAAGTAAAGGAATATACCTGGAGATTCAAAAAGATGGGGATATCTGGCACGCACATCAGCTTCTGTCTCCCAAGTCACCTCTCCGACTGAATGGTGCTTCCATTGTACCTTCATTGAAGCTATCTCCTTGGTTCTAAGCTTACGAACATGCCTATCTAGAATGGCTATAGGCTCCTCCTCAAATGTCAAGTCTGGACCTAACTCCACTGAATCGAGTGATAACACATGAGACTCATCCGGAATATACTTCCAAAGCATAGAAACATGAAACACGTTATGCACAGTCGATAAGTTTGGTGGTAAGGCCAATCTATAAGCCACCTCTCCAACTTGCGCCAAAATCTCAAATGGGCCAATAAATCGAGGGTTGAGCTTGCCCTTCCTCCCGAACTGCATCACGCCCTTCATGGGCGACACTCGAAGCCAAACGTGATCGCCCACCATGAACTTCAATGGTCGAACTCTCCGATCTGCATAACTCTTCTGCCTACTCTGGGCTATCAAGAGTCTACCCTGAATTATACAAACTTGCTCTATAGATCTCTAAGCAAGTCTGTGTCTAAGGAGTCCATCTTAGCTAAATCAAACCAGCCAATAGGAGATCAACACCACCTACCATACAGAGCCTCAAATGGAGCCATCTGAATACTGGAGTGATAACTGTTATTGTAGGCAAACTCCGCTAGGGGAAAGTGTTGATCACACCTAGCACCAAAATTAATAACACAAGCTCAGAGCATGTCCTATAACACTTGGATCGTCCGCTCGGACTGGCCATCGGTCTGTGGGTGAAAAGAAGTACTCATATCAAGTCGAGTACCCAAACCATGCTATAATGCCTGCCAAAAGTGCGAAGTAAATACTGAACCTCGATCCGAAACAATGGATACTAGGACACCATGAAGCCAAACGATATGGCTAATATACAACTGGGCTAGCTTATCTACTGTGTACCTCACCTTAATCGGAATTAAATGGGAAGACTTTGTCAGTCTGTCAACAACCACCCACATAGAATCATAACCACCCACGGTGGGAGGTAAACCCACAACGAAGTCCATGGTGATCATTTCCCACTTCCAAGTGGGAATAGGCATCCTCTGACTCACATCACCAGGCCGCTGGTGCTCACACTTTACCTGCTGGCAAGTCAAACACTTAGACACGAACTCTATGATGTCCTTCTTCATCCCACACCACCAATAGTGCTGGCACAGATCATGATACATCTTGGCTTCTCCCAAATGGATGGAATACCTTGAACAATGAGACTCTTCCAGAATAAGTCTAGTTAGGTCACCCACCTTAGGCACACAAATTCTGCTGCCAATACTCAATACGCCTTCCAAATCAAGTACCGCCTCCTTAGCTTCACCTCTTAATACCTTGCTCGAATGATACATAACTTCTCATCCTTAAACTACCTCTCCCAAATCTGCTCAACCAAGGAAGAACGTGCCTCCACAAAGGCAAGAATACCACCATCCTCTGAAATCTGTAACCGGACAAGGCTATTAGCCAGCCTCTGAACATCTCTAGCCAATGGTCGCTCCTCAACTCGGATCGCGGCAAGACTCCCCATACTAGAGGACTTCCTACTTAAGGCATCCGCCACCACATTGGCTTTTCCTAGGTGATACAAGATAGTCATGTCGTAGTCCTTCAGCAACTCAAGCTATCTACGTTGCCCTAAGTTCAGATCCCTCTGACTGAATATATACTGAAGACTCTTATGATTGGTGAAGACCTCGCAATGCACACCGTATAGGTAATGACGCCATAACTTAAGCATGAAAACCACAGCTGCTAACTCCAAATCATAAGTAGGATAGTTTTGCTCATGGGCTTTCAACTATCTCGAGGCATAGGAAACCACTTTCCCCTTTTGCATCAACACTCCGCCTAAACCAACACCGAAAGCATCACAGTATATAGCAAATCCCACACCTTCCTTGAGTAGCGTCAAAACAGGAGTCAAAGTCAATAAAGTCTTGAGCTTTTGAAAACTCGCTTCACACTCGTCGGACCAATGAAAATTCATGGACTTCTGAGTCAATCTAGTCAATGGAGCTTCAATAGTGGAGAAGCCCTGCACGAACCATCTATAATAACCGGCTAACCCCACAAAACTACGAATCTCGGTAGGAGAAGTAGGCCTTGTCCAACCTCTAATTGCCTCAATCTTAGCTGGGTCCACTCTAATCCTCTCTTTGGACACCACGTGTCCTAAGAATGTCACAGAATCAAGCCAAAATTCATACTTGGATAACTTTGCATACAACTTTTCTTCCCTCAACTTCTGGAGTACCAACCTCAAATGGCGAACATGATCTGTCTCAGTCTTGGAATACACCAAGATGTCATCAATGAATACTATCACAAAAGAATCTAAGTATGGGCGAAACACTCCGTTCATCAACTCCATGAATGCTGCGGGGGCGTTGGTCAACCTAAATGACATCACCAAAAACTCGTAGTGACCATAACGAGTCCGAAAAGCTATCTTAGGGATATTTGAAGCCTTAATCTTCAACTGATGATAACCGGACCTCAAGTCTATTTTGGAAAACAATGCCGCTCCTTGTAGTTGATCAAATAAATCCTTAATACGGGGAAGAGGATACTTATTTTTAACATTTACCTTGTTCAACTGCCTATAATCGATACACATCCTCATAGTCCCATCTTTCTTCTTTACAAACAGAACCGGTGCACCCCAAGGAGACACACTAAGGAGAATAAACCCCTTACTCAACAAGTCTTGCAATTGATCCTTCAACTCCTTCAATTCAACTGGAGCCATGCGATATGGGGGAATAGAAATGGGTTTAGTGCCAGGCTCTAAGTCAATAGAAAAATCAATATTCCTATTCAGAGGAACACCAAGAAGATCAGTAGGGAATACATCAGAAAACTCCTTAACTACTGGGACAGTCTCTATAGGAGGTGACTCAATACTGGTATCCCGAATAAAGGCCAAATAAAACATACACCTTCTATCAATCAACCTCTGAGCATGAATATATGAGATAACCTTACTGGGATAGGAACCACTAGTACCCTTCCACTTAATCTTCGGGGCACTAGGTATCGCTAACGTAACAGTTTTTGCATAATAATTGAGAATAGCATGATGGGGAGAAAGCTAATCCATACCCAATATCACATCAAAATCTACATTCCCTAGAATAATCATATATACCCAAGTATCATACCCGGCTAAGGAAACAAGACAGGATCGATATACTCGGTCCACCACTAAGGGTTTACCTACAAGTATAGAAACATGAATAGGCACGGACATACGATCACATGTCAAATCAAAGTCAGATGCAAAATAGGCAGACACATAGAAAAATATAGACCCTGGATCAAATAACACAGATGCAGGTCGATGGCAGACTGGGACAATAATTGTGATAACTGCGTCGGAAGCCTCAGCCTCGGGTCTTCCTAGAAAAGAATAACACTAAGCTCCCCTACCACCTTTGACCTGCCCAACACCTCTACCTCCTCCCTGAGGGAATATAGCACCACCAGCACCCCTACCAGGAGTGCAACCACCTCTACTAGTCTGGGCTCTACCTCGACCTCTAACCGGCGACGCTGGTCCTCTAACTGAAACTGAAGAACTAGGCTGGGTTCCTCCTTGACCCTGAGATGTACACTGCCATAAAAGATGATCCAGATCACCACAAGTATAACATACTCTCCCGTGCGAAAACCTCTGTGATGAACATGCAGAACTTTTATAACTACCCCATCTCACCGGCCTTTGCTGTGACCCCTGATAACTCTGACCTGTACTGTAGGACCTACGAGGTGCCTGACCATCCTCAGAAGCCAACATAGATGCAAGAACTGGTCCTCTACGCTGGAAGGAACTACCTCCTCTATAGGACCCTCTACCTCCAGATGAGGTACCCGAAAACTGACCAGAAGCACGGGCCCTCTTGGGGTCCCCAAACTCCTCTCTCTCCATCAACTCAGCCTCCCTGGCGGCACCCATGATGGACTGGAAGGAAGCATCCTCACGGGCGAGTCAAAAAACTGCGGTACAAATGGTATAGTTCAGTCCTCGCATAAATCTGCGAATCCGCTCTGTCTCATCAGGAAGGACAGCTATGGTATGTTTAGATAACTGGTAGAAACGAGTCTCATATTCAGCAACTGTAAGTCCCTCCTACCTCAAATTCTCAAACTGTAATCGGCTCTCTTCCTTCACACTCCAGAGGATGAAATGGTAAAAAAAAGCACTAGCAAACTCATCCCAAGTCATCTGGGGTGACCCAACTAGCTTGGAACTCGTATACACTCTCCACCACTCTCTGGCTAGTCCTCGCAACTGTAGTGTAGTATAACAAACTCCGTGAGTCTCAGCTAACCCTACTGCCTCTAACAACTCTCGGCACATGGTCAAGAACTCATGTGCATCCTCAGTCTTCCCACCCTGAAACTATGGGGGGTCTATTTTTTGAAATCTCTCATATCGGCATTGCTCATCGTCAGTCAACAGGACTACAGGTGCACCTTGAGTTCCACTTACCTGTACTCCACCCTCATTAGCTCTAAGGCCAGTAGGTAGCTAGCCCACTGGATCCTGAACAACTAGAATTTGATACTGCCTTGGGGTATGAGCTCCTACTCTAGTCTGAGAACCCTCAGGTGTACTATTCACCCTCATACTCTGATTAAATCCTTCGAGCGCATCCAATACTCGCATCAAGGTGGCCTGAAGTAGTGGTGCAGTAGCAGACTCTAGATGGACCTGTTCCTCTCTAGCATCAATCTGTGGATCAAGAGGAATCTCTCTAGCACGACCTCTAGCTGGTGCCGCTTCTCAGGCACGACCTCTGCCTACCGTCACACCCCGACCATGGCCTCTAGCTCGGCCTCTATCTCTAGCCGTAGTTCTAGTCCTGGCCATCTATCAGAAAGGACATGCGAAAATTTAGTACCAACACAACACGCACGATACAAAGGGAAAGAACAAAGGGAAAATTTCCTAAAAGTCCTCACAGCCTCTTGAAGATAAGTACAGACGTCTCCGTACCGATCCTCAAGACTCTACTTAGACTCAGCTTATATACACGTGAAACCTATGAACCTGAGCTCTGATACCATTTTGTCATGATCCGAATTCAGGTGTGATGGCACTCATCTCAACCCACCAAGATAAGTCAGCCTAATACTCAACGAAAAGTAAATGCGGAAGTAATTGAGAAAAAAAAAGGTTTAACTCTGTCAAAAATAAATAAATAATCTCAAAATCCCTCAAGACTGGTTGTCACGTATACAAGCCATTAATAATTTACCGAAGTACGAAAAAAATACAGTCACAATGTCTTTGTCTCTAGAGTAGGACTAAAACATAATAAAAGAGTAAGAGGTGTCCGCTAGATGGATGTAACAACTACCTCAACACTCAGAATGATAGCCTTGGATGTAGTAGAAAATAGTAGGAGATCAAGCAGGTCCGGACTCACAACCTACACAAGTGTGGAAGCAAGGGGTGGGTACCAAACAACACGGTACTCAGCAAGTGGATAACTAAAACTAAGCAAAGCTTAATAGATACAAGTACTCCTGTCCTCCCTACCGAACCTCCTTAACTACAACCTACATAAAATCAGCCCAACTCTACACTTGTACATTAACAATAGTAATACGGTCCACAATTACTCATTAATAGTCTCGTCAATGAATCATACCAAATCAAGTTCAGCACACACAGAGCAATATAGGGGTAAACATAAATTCACAAATATCAAAAAGGTGCAATACAATGCAATGAAATGATGCATGTCTGTCCTATCGATACACATCCGCTGAATCACAGTCCGGAACCCATGGGGGATATTTTTTTCCATGTAACCTGCCACAGAGAGTGTGGCCCATCCCCTCAATATATATATCCTTCCACGGAGCGTGTGGCCCAACCCCTTTGTTTCATAATACCTGCCATAGAGCGTGTGGCCCGACCCCTTTTCTTTTATATCATTTTTAGTCTCAACACAGTATGTCAGAACCAATGCAATCAATTCATGTTCATATAATTCACAATAATAATATGACAACAACAATAATTTTTCCTATCTCACATCAACATAGTCATTTCATATGTCCAAAATAAATCCACAATCACAACATATCAATTCTACCAATACATGTCATTAGATCACCATATTATACCCCTCATCTCCATTTTTAAGGCCAATCATATAGTCAATAACCCAGTCCAATTCTCATTACTCCCTAATATATATGACACGGAAATACAAGCATCTATAAGCTTAAACTAAGGTTTAGAAATTCACTTGCCTTAATTAATTAAGCAATTACTGTGGTACTTGAGACTTCCCTTTTCGTTGGGCCTCCAAATAAGTATAATCTAATCAAATAAATAACCACAATAATATTTTTGAGACTAATAATACCCATATTACTATATGTTTAGCCTAGACCCAAAAACTCACCCAAATCTATACTTTATTCCCTAAATCTCAAGCCTAGGGTTAAGTTCCAATTTCTCCAAATACATAAAATCTAATGGTGTTCATATAATATAATACACCAAATATTTAATTAGCTATACAAATATGTCAAAACTTAAATTATAATGTGATAACCAAAAACAAGTAAAAAAAAAATGAAGCCCATATTACCTTAGTCGTGCGTTACTGCACAAAATAAAGGGGTTGCCAAATTGACCCAATGCCTATCATGCAATGTACAGGGATTTAGTATTTAAATTTTTGTATTAGCAGTATGCAATTATTACTCATCATTGCAAAATTGTTACATTCTTCATTCTTTACCCCACAAATTCAACATAAACAGAGACCATATTTTTTTTGCACTTTAACATTAGTTTACCTCATAGACAATCACACTAATCTATATTCAACCTATCTAAACTATTAATGTAACCAAGTAAAATTGACGTAAAAGTATCACCTGACTTCTATTTGTCACAGCGCCGACGAGTAAGTCCTACTGACCTAATTTCTTCCCCTCTTCTTCTCGTTACATCTGATGGCATTAAGTCATCAGATTATATATATATATTTTTTTTCCAAACTAGTTATGTATTAAAAATGACAACCCTACATACCTATTTTGTTAAATATAAGAAAAGTGGTATAGGATTTTAATTAAATTAATCATTTAGCCCATCAATTAAATTAATTATTTAAAAACACCTCTCAACTAATTAACCGTAGTTACCGAAAAGTCCAAATTTATAATTTAATTTTTTTTTCCGGAGAGAGTATTTTATGAAAGAGAGATGACTCATTCTCAAAATGATCAAACGGGTCATTACAACATGACCAACCAAATATGAGATTTTCCCACCTTTATACGAAACATACTCTAAGTCACTTAAAAGATAATAGTAAATAATCATTCATAAAAAATAAAAGTAATAACATATTATTACCTGCTACAATAAGGTAAAATACAAAAAAAAAGTATACCGATAAAGTTGAGGAATTGACATGTACATGACGATATGCATCCTCTATTAGATAGAATTTAATTTATTTGCACTATTATTGTAGAAAAATACTATACCATAAAAAAATATGATTAGTAAGTGATCAAAGAGGAAGTGAAGAAGGGTTCCTACTTTGTAATGACCCGCTCGTTCATTTCGAGTACGAGTCCTCCTTCTTTCATAAAAGATCTATTTTGTATATTTAAATTAGGAATTTTGGACTATTCGACAACTTCAGTTAATTAATTGTTGGGTGATTTTAAATAATTAATTTAATTGATGGACTAAAGTGTTAATTTATTTAATACTTATAACACTTTTCTTATATTTAATAAAATAGGTTAGTAGGATTTGTCACTTTTAGTACCTAATTATTTATTTAGAAAAGAAAAGAGAGGCAGAAACTTACCTGGCGACGATGACACGAGAGCACGGTGTATTCAGGTAAGAGCTTCAAACTTTTAATCCTTTGAAGGTGTATTAGTTTGTTGGGTTCATGAGTTAAGTGGTGCACTATTTCATTTGGCATGTGGGTTACTGAAAGTTGTGGGAAAATGAGGGGGTGGACATGGATGTCAAGACAGCAGGCTAGGTGGACTATTAATCCACTAAACATCGATATATTATAATATATTTCAATATAATTTAAAACCTATCTTAAACCAAAAAAAAAACTACTAGAAAGTTGTCATCACTTCTAGAGAATCAAAGATAATAAGTCTAATTTGCCAATTAATATATTTAAATATAACAAAAATGGGAAGATATACCTTCTTTTCTCAACTTTGACATACGTAGAGGTAGTAGTTTGGTTATGGCTAGTAATTTGAGGTCTAATATTATAGTGTAATGATGCGGTGTGGATTGGAGAAGATAAATTAAATTTATAAATTGAAGATTAGAATAAGGCATGCACTCTGTTTTCGTGATTGACATCACTAGTTCGAAATTAGTTGATTGATTTTGGAATATCTTTCTTTAGTGGTTACTACATTATGGCTCAAGTTTTGATATATTATTAGTTTTATTGTATTATATAAACACCATTAGATTTACATTATTTGGAGGAATCAAAACTTAACCCTAGTATTGAAATTCAAAAAAAAAAAGAGAGTTGGCATGTCAAGTGGCACCAAGATTAGAAACTTGAGTATAAATTTGGGTAAGTTTTTGGGTCTAGTCTAGACATATAGTGATATGAATGTTCTCAATTTTGAAAATCTTATTGTGATTATTTATTGGACTAGATTACGTTGATTTGGAGGCCCAACAAAAAGGGAAGGCTTAAGTCCCGGAGTGATTGCTTGATTAATTAAGGCAAGTGAATTTTTAAACCTCAGTTTAAGCTTGTAGATGCTTGTATTTCCGTGTTATATGTACTGTGGAGTAATGAGAATTAGAATGGGTTATTGACTGTATGATTGGCCTTAAAAATGGAGATGAGGGGTATAAAATGGTGATCTAATGACATGTATTGGTGGAATTGATATGTTGTGATTATGAGTTTATTTTGGACATGTGAAATTACTATGTTGATGTGAGATAGGAAAAATTATTGTTGTTGTCATGTTATTATTGTGAATAATATGAACATGAATTGATTGCATTGGTTCTGACATACTGTGCTGAGACTGAAAATGATATAAAATAAAGGAGTTGGGCCACACGCTCCGTGGCAGGTATTATGAAACAAAGGAGTCGGGCTACACGCTCTGTGGCAGGTGACATGGATAGAAATGTCTCCTATGAGTTTCGTACTATAATTCAGTAGATGTGTACTTATAGGACAGACATGCATTATTTCATTGCATTGCATCGCATTTTGTTGATATTTGTGAATTCGTGTTTACCACTTATTGTGTTGTATACGTTGAACTTGACTTGATATGATTCACTTAATGAGACTACTGATGAGTATTCGTGGGCTATATTATTATTATTGTGTAGAGTTGGGCTGGTTTTATGCAGGTTGTAGTTAAGAAGGTTCGGTTGGGATGACAGGAGTACTTGTATCTATTAAATTTTGCTTAGTTTTAGTTATCCACTTATTGAGTACCATGTTCTTTGGTACTCACCCCTTGCTTCTACACTTGTGTAGGTTGTGAGCCCGGACATGCTTGATCTCCTAGTGTTTCCTACTACTTTTGAGGCTATCATCTCGAGTGTTGAGGTAGCTGTTACATCCATCTAGCGGACACCTCTTACTCTTTTAATATGTTTTAGTCCTATTCTAGAGACAAAGATATTGTGACTGTATCTTTTTTTCGTATTTCATTAATGTATTAGTGGCTTGTACACATGACAACCAATCTTGGGAGAGTTTGAGTTTATTTTACATGTTTTTCGTTAAGTTAAATTTTGATTTATTTCCTTTTCTTCCGCATCTACTTTCCATTTGGGATTAGGCTGACTTGTCTCGGTGGGTTTAGATGAGTGCCATCATACCCATGTTTGGTTCGTGAAATACTTGCATTAAGGAGGCCATTGTGCATGTGACTCATCATCATTAGTATACATCATACTAACATAATCTTTCCATTCAAAAGCCATTTCCTTTTTTAGGTACAAAGCTAGTCCCATATTTTACCAAAGGACTTGGGCTCACTTCTTTTAGATAAACAGATTTTTTCATAGGTGGTTGATCAAAGAAGTTATGGGCTGCAGCTTTAATAGATTCCAATAATTCAAAAGTCACAACATGATTTACTACTTGAAAGAGTCCAAGTGTCTCAGCAGCCATTGTAATAGCTCCCACTACTTGATCATGCTCAGGTCCATGATGCCTTTTGGTCGTCAAATTTGAGACTTTGCACCAATGTGAGTGTTTTGTTGTTAGGAAGAATGTATTACAAACCTTTCGTGATGGCCATTAACAACCGAGATGTAATATCAATTCATTGTCACAACTCGATATACACGAGTTTGGGTTAGGGTTTGTGGGTATTACTTCATTTACAAGTTGATAATTTATGTTATTTTCAGGCTTGGCTCGATAGAGTTAGAAAAAAGGCAAGTGCCTTAGGCCTCCAAATTTGAGAGGCCTCAATTCCTTTTTAGCAATAATAGGTTATAGCTTTTTTAAAAAAAACAATATCAAGACTATTTATAAAAATGATATATATTTCTTGGTGTTGGTGTATATGTATTTTATTAGTAAAACAAAATATTAAGTGCATATTTTAGTGAATATAAATTGATAAGAATGTGGTCAATTATTGTTGGTGTAACTTATGTAACAGCTAACTCATGCTCTACCTCATTATGCTTTGTAGCATATATAATTTCCAAGGCATAAAATCCTTCATTCATTTACCTAAATTATTATCCATTTTATTCCTATTCAAGACAAGGAAAATTTCCTCACTTATAAATAGTGGGGGTCTTTCTTTGTGAAGGATGGAAGAAAGATGAGAAGTGTAGATAATATTATAGTGTGTAGTAGTGAAAGAGAGAGTTGAGACAAGAAAATATTCTAAGTCTTCAATTATATTCACTTTACAAAAGAGAGTAATTATATGTTGATGGAAGGTGTTCTTTTTGTGGAGTGTCGGACTCTTCAACTAATGTAGAATTGCTTGATTTGTAAAACTTTGTTGGGCTATTGTATCCTAGAGGGGATAAGTAAAGAGTATTACTGCTGGATCAGTATAGATTATGCCGCAGTGAGCTTGAATCTCCTTAAAAGAGAGTGAGATATCTGCGCTTCAGCCTGGAAATATTGTTATTCATTTTGTTTATTTTATTTTCATCTGTAATATAATGTAATTGTGGTATATTACACCAATACATTTTTGTATCTAAGAGGCCCATATGTGCTATTACCTTCTATTTCCGCAACATATGAGATAACCTTTGAGTTAGATTTCTTAAGCTTACACACCGGGTTGGTTTTTGGGGTATGTGCCATCATGACCTCAATTTTTGGATCGTGACAACTTTATTTTGGTTATTTCCACGATCATTTAGATCTTTCACTTGAAGACTCACATTTAGTTGTATACGAATAAATATGTTTGAAGGATTCAACATTATCTGACTCAATTACCATATTAACATGAATTTCAGAATTGTCATATTTGGGACCTAAAAACCTACGAGTCTTTCTATTTGTTTCATATACATTGAGTATACAATCCACAATTTTGGTACAATGTTTACTTTTTTGGATAAAGGAACTTGTACCTTTGCCAAGCAGCCCCCACACTTTGAAATATTTTAAGTTTAGTCTTCTTCCTTTCCACAGTTCATATAGAATTGATTGAGTTTTGTTGTGGAAACCCTATTGAGTTTTCAGTTAGCCTTAAAAATAGCTTCCTCCCAAAAACTCTATAGTAAACCGGAACTTATTAATAAAGAATTCATCATCTCCACTAATGTTTGTTTTTTCCTTTCCTCAATTCCATTTTATTGTGGTATGTAGGGGTAGTAGTTTGATGAATAATTCCATATTTACAGAGGGAGACAAGTAAATCTATAACACAATGCGCTCACCTTGGCCTCCGATCACGACCACAGCTGGCTCGAATAAACGCCGATAGCTAGTATTCGTACCCACATCACAAAAATAAATACAGAGTGTAGTATGAGTACCAAAACAACATGCATCCAGTAGGCATCATAGGCTGACTGAGCAAGATAAACAAAAGTAAACTGAAATGCAAGTCAAAGATCACAACCAAAGACAGGGCAAGAATTAAATTTAGGTATGTACACGAGCGTACAAACAAACAAAGAGAAAAAATCTAACTAAATCCATCGGGCTCCCATAAACCCGATGGGTATGTTGGTGCAAAAGTAAAGAGTAACTATCTGTAGTGACTCCCATAAGCCGACAGATATAAGAATAGCTGAAGGAAAATGAATGGAGCTAAAAGGATTTTAATAATATCGCCATCTCTCGGACTTGAACTGGACCATTCCCAACTCTAATACCTTAATCCAAAGATGAGAGTAGATAAAGACATTGAACCAAATATTCATCAGGGAATCAGGATATGAATTACGTGTAAGATGGACCACGCACTTCGATACGGTAACTGTAGCTAATGAGTCGACACGAGTAAGCTTGAACACTGATTTTGATTGGGTAACTATAGCCAAGGGTCAAACACGAGTAAGCTAGACCATGGACTTCAACCGAGTAACTATAGCTAAGGAGCCTAATTAGCTGTAAGTTAGATCACGTACTTCAACTGGATCACTGTAGATACGGAGCCAAACACAAGCAAGCTTGATACAAACTTTAACCTGGTAATTATAGCTAAGGAAGTGAACCGAATTCGAATCAGCGACCAACCATGCGTCACAAGGAGTACCCCAAAACTGAGTTTTATCAGCACACTACTCCATCCCAAACCAAATATAACCCGAATCATTGAGAAGACTCCCAAGAATCAAGAACCAAGCGATACAGGACCGATAGGAGAATAGGGCATTGTGGAGGTAAGGTCACAAGCTGTGTTACCTCCTAACTAAAGCTAAGACTATCAGATTAAAGTTGGCTATATCAATCTACAGGGAGCTAACTATTCGAAACTATGTTGGACAAGTTCTAAGGCCCAACGGCACCAAGATCGCACAAGTCTAAGGCAATCACTAGTCTAAGCCTAGACTAAGGCCCAACATGCTTCCAAACATATAACTACATGCACGACATTCACCACAAGGAATGGATGATCAACATTAATAGGAGTCATACTTACACAGTTCAACAATTTCCCAAAAATAACACCTAGGGCATGGAAACTAGGAATCTAGCATGCTTGACATCCAAACCCCTCCAAACTGATACAATTGCAATATACAATTGACTAATCATGCTTAGTCTAATGAGGGGGAAATCGTAGCCTAACTGTAGGCCGACTGCGCGTGCTCTAACTCATGAAATTAGAGCTTTTTCCTTTTCGAGCGGCCTTCAATTATTGCCACACTATCACCAATATAATCACAACGTTAATACAGTCGTTATGACATTAAAATTATCGAATTTGGAGATGGGCCAATTTCGAAGTCTAAAACTAGAAAATATGGGACCCACATTCTAAATTCTAGAATTGACCCCAAAAACTAGTCCAAAGTAGCACCCCAAGATCACAAATCAATTTGGTAAATAGTACGAGTTGGGAAACGACACGAAATGGGCATGCAATAAAAATACCACAATCAAGCTAAAAGAGCATCTATGGCATCTTTAAAAAGTAGAAAAATTCTTTAAAACGAAACCCCATGACCCAAGTCAAGTACACTACAATGTTCCTTGCATAAAAACTCAAAAGTTAACTTCAAGAATTACTAAAAATGGAGTTAGGATGATCACGTTACAAATCTCTAAGAACTTACTAAAAGAACACTCTGAAAATGGGACATGTAGCAGCTAAGACATCGAATTTACCTCCAACAAAGCTTCTAATGTACTCCCTGAGTCCCTTATGCGTTACCCTTGAAATCCTCCTGAAGTTCAACCTTTGAATAGCCAAAATTGATAAAGGAACAAGAGAGAATTTTAGTTCTAAAATATAGAAGATGGCTGATTCTCATTTCTAGTCTTAATTTAAAAGACCAATTAATTGCTCTTCGCGATCATGGGGACATGTGTTGCGATCACAACCAGTTCCCAAAAACACCATCGCGATCGCGAGGGTCAGGTCTCACGATCATGAAGACCAACTAGGTCAAACCCAATCAGCTCTTCATCGCGATTGCGATGTCTCCTTTGCGAATGTGATGAGGAAAGCCACCTGCACCAGCAACTACTGAAACAGCTGATTCTCACTAAGTTCGAATACTCCAACGGTGTGCTTGGAATTCATTTGGAATCCCATGCATGCAAATGAGATACGCTACCCCACTAAATTCGACATTCCTGACTCAATGGAATATTCAAAATTCCCATATGAGATGATTTGAATAAAAAGTGGGTCCCACACCTAGTGATTTTGAGCCTATTTTCACAATAGACCTCAGGATTTGATCCGAAGCCTCGGTTAGTGAACGAAGGGTCGTTCTTGACCAAACTTGACATTCTAGAGCAAACTACAATGTCTGAATTTTTATCTGAACGCATTTTCCAAAAATGTTGACCAAAGCTAACTATAGACCAAATTTCAAAGGCAAAGGCGCCAAATTGTCCTTAACTCATACTGAATGCCTCGGTACTCATGTTGACCATACTACTATCCTAATTTGGCCATTCCAGAGCTGATGGAATCATCATATTTTTGTTCTGAGGTCATTTTCCTAAAGTTATGACCAAAGTTAACTTTTCAAGTTATAAAAGCTCCAAAATAGGGAAACAGGACTTAAACCCAGACGAATGACCAGGTGCCCGAAAAGTATGTGCCAGTAAGTCATAAATGACTTGGATCACTACAGGAGCGCTCTAAACGACATAATTAATTCTTAAATTCAAAAATAACTTGGAGGGTCATTACAATTTTATAGGCCCTATATTTGAAAGGGTCATCACATCCTAACCCATTTAACTCGCTAGCCCTTTAGGGTAGGGTTGGATTTGTCCAGCCTATTTTGACAACTCTATTCATTACTCACACCAATCTAATATTACTGTTTAAAAAAGAAATGAAAAATACTTTTGCAGATTTAAGGTTAATAAATTTTAGCTCAATTGCCAATAAAATTATATCTAGAATCTTACATAAAAAGTTAACATTTAGATCACTTACCAATTAAAGAGTTCCTTCTATATGCACAAAACATTATGCTAAGATAGTGGAAATAATCAATGTTAATACATGAATAAGGAAAGAAAATTCATATATCTAGGATATCCTATATACTATGATCGGAAGAAAATAGTCTATTATATATAATGACATATTGAAGAAGGTGATGAATAGGATATATTTCTGGGCCATAAATTTTTTGCAAAAAATTTCTAGAGTAATACCATTGGAGTGAAATCCAATTAATGAGTAAGTTGGAAAAAGATGTGTCTAATAAAAAAGAAGGAAATCTTTGATTTTTATATTATTACATGACATATGAAATACTTTATTTGAAAAGTTATGCTGGTACTTTAGGACCATAATATTCATGTGGAGTGCTTATATGAACAATAAATAATATAAAAACTTTCATCTTATTATTACTCACGCTAAAGAAGTACACCTATCTGGAAGAAGATGATAATTGTTAGAGAACTGGTAGAACATTAAATCTAGTAGCAACCTAAGCAGGGCAATTCGAATTTTTGATTGGAAAATTAAACTAATCTAGGACCACTATATCATGTATTATATGGTGTTATAATTGTTAGAAGATAAACGATCTAATTTTGTGATAGTTGGATAGTTGAGTGAGAACACGTTGAAGGAAAATCTCCCACATGAATTGATGCAACACATAATGAAGAACATTTGCACATCCAATAGAGGTTGAAGTTAACAATTCGGCATGGTGGATGAAAATTACAAATGAAATTTGCACAGTGAAAAATGCATAAAATTATTTGAGATATAAAGCTGAAAAGAAGTATGCAAACAAATTTATATGGACAAAGAGATCACTAATCAAAGTTTCTTTTTGTGGACTGCCTGAAAGTTTAATTAAACTTCCTACATATGATACTTTGAAAAGAAAAAAAGATATCTTTCTTGTAGATGTTGATTTTTCAGTGATCAAATATTAAATAAGAAAGCATGTTACATTTATTGCTAACCTCTCCAATAGTTGCAAGGCTATGGAGAATTTTTTCTACTTGTGAAAATATACAAAATGGAGAAATTCAGCTAACATAAGTCATAGTTAAATGCTATACAACTTTAATTGACCCAAAACTTAAGCCACTTTTCTATGATGTGTCTACTATCATAATGTGAAAACTATGAAATAGAAAAAATGCTTTAAGCATAAATGCAACATGACATTCCATAATTTACTACATCAAAAGCACTCCATCTTAAATCAATTGATTAGAGTAAGATCTCATTGATTGTATAATGTACATAGAAATTCGCCAACGCTCATTCAGAATTTGCACAACAATAAAATCAGGAG
The DNA here is from genome assembly GCF_947179165.1 of Solanum dulcamara. Taxonomy (NCBI): domain Eukaryota; kingdom Viridiplantae; phylum Streptophyta; class Magnoliopsida; order Solanales; family Solanaceae; genus Solanum; species Solanum dulcamara. Next base: position 58,136,326 of record NC_077245.1, read on the forward strand.
TTTAATTAGCTAAGGTATTATATAAATAACCAAGGATAAATACAATAAAATGCAACACATATGGTATTAGTAGAGAGAAACGGAAAGAAACTCTTATAACTTTTGCTTGAGGGATAACAAAGGGGATTTGATTTTTGCACAGACATAAGATATACACAAAATAATTGAAGCTATGGAAAGCTCTCTAATATTGCAGAGCTGCTAATGTACATAATATTCAACTAGAGACAAATTCATTAATTCTCAAAAACATTTAGTGAACAAGTAGAAGATACCATGAGAGATTATAGAGATATTGGAAGAGGTAAGAGATGCAATGACACAATCCCCTACTCATATAGTTCAACATCTTGGCTATTAACAAATATTACTTTTGAATGTGATGAAATACTATAATTCCGGTCCATTCATTCAGTAATATACCTTTATTGGAAACAAAATCTCTCAATATGAATAAGTGTCAAGTACCAAGATCAGAAAAATATAAAATCCAAGATAAGACAACACACACATCAGGACATATCATCAAAGTCCCATACAGATGAAATATGCATATTTACTTTCTAGCGTTAGTTTTTTATCTAGTAATAGTTTGCATACTTTTTAACCTTTCTTTTGATGTTTTAACTTTTATTTTGAGATAATTACGGCTGAAGGCCACTCGATCATTCAATTTACTAAAAATTGACTCAATTATAATATTTTATCACCCAATTTAACCCAATTACCACATTACTTAATCCTAATTGCTTTTTTCTGTTGTCTTCCATGTGACTGTCTATCTTTCTTTCTGTCTCTATCATTCATGTTTCTCTCTTTCCTTATTCTTTTGTTTGTTACTTCACTTACAAACCCAAATTTAGGATATTTTTTAGTTTGAGTAAAATAAAATTGGTTGGACGGATGTTTTAGAAAGAGTTTTTAGATCTTAATTAAATAAAAAAGATTCAATACAAACTAGCAGACGTCGTATAATTTCTTTTTTGTTGTGTTATTGGTGATTAATTATGGTGTTAAAATAAAGGTCTGTTATAATATAAACGTATAGTATGTGTATCTACATTTTTGTACATAGTTATACACTATTTATACAATATAGATATATTGTATAATAATATATAAATATTGTATATAAATATATGTGAATATATATATATATATATACATCTTTTATATATTATTATATAATATTTATACACTTTATAACAATGTTGGCGATTTAATGGTAAATTTTCATGATGATAGGTCATTAAAACCTAGTGATGCGTCCTTTTTTCTTTTTGATGAATTTCATATGGATGTGTGTGGCGACAAATGGTCCTAAACTCATACTGATTGCCTCGGTACTCATGTTGACCATGCTACTATTCTAAGTTTGCCATTCTGGAGCAGATGGAATTATTAGATTTTTCGTTCTAAGTTTATTTTCCTGAAGTTATAACCGAAGTCAACTTTTCAAGTTATAAAAGCTTTAAAATAGGGAAACATGCCTAAACCCAAACGAATGACCAGACGTTCAAACAGACAGTGCCAGTAAGTCATAAATGACTTGGGGTTGTTACAGGATTACTCTAAACGATGGAATGAATTCTTAAATTCAAAAATAACCTGGAGGATCATTACAATTTTATAGGTCCTTTATTTTAAAAGATCTGCCCATCCTAACCCATTTAACTTTCTAGCCCTTTAGGGTAGGGTAGGGTTGGGTTGGGTTGGATTTGGCCAGCTGATTTTGACAGCTCTAGTCATTACTCACACCAATCTAATATTACTGTTTAAAAAAGAAGTGAAAAATACTTTGCAGATTTAAGGTTAATAAATTTTAGCTTAATTGCCAATAAAATTATATCTAGAATCTTACATAAAATGTTAACATTTAGATCACTTACCAATTAAAGAGTTCCTTCTATATGCACAAAATATTATGCTAAGATAGTGGAAATAATCAATGTTAATACATGAATAAGGAAAGCAAATTCATATATCTAGGATATCCAATATACTATGATCGGAAGGAAATAGCCTATTATATATAATGACATATTGAAGAAGGTGATGAAAAGGATACATTTCTGGGCCATAAATTATTTGCAAAAAATTTCTAGAGTAATACCATTGGAGTGAAAGCCAATCAATGAGTAAGTTGGAAAAAGACGTGTCTAATAAAAAAGAAGGAAATCTTTGATTTTTAAATTATTACATGACATATGAAATACTTTATTTGAAAAGTTATGCTGGTGCTTTAGGACCATAATATTCATGTGGAGTTCTTATATGAACAATAAATAATATAAAAACTTTCATTTTACTATTGCTCAAGCTAAAGAAGTACACCTATCTGGAAGAAGATGATAATTGTTAGAGAAGTGGTAGAACATTAAATCTGGTGGCAACCTGTAATGACCCGTTAGGTCATTTTGAGAACGAGTCCTCTTTCCTTCATAAAAGACTCCTTTCGTATATTTAAATTGGGAATTTTGGACTATTCGATAACTTTAGTTAATTAATTGATGGGTGGTTTTAAATAATTAATTTAATTGATGGGCTAAAGTATTAATTTATTTAATACTTATACCACTTTTCTTATATTTAATAAAATAGGTTAGTAGGGTTTGTTATTTTAGTACATAATTAATTGGAAAAAGAAGGAAATAAATAATAATAAAAGAAAAGAAAAAAATAAAAATAATATATATATATATACAAACTGGACGAGAACAACGACGAACGAGAAATGATTACAAACTGAAAAAAAAAACATATGGAGGAAGAAAGAAAAGAAAGGGAAAAAGAAAAATAAAGGAGAAGGGAAAAATAGGGATTTTTATTCCAAAGTATCAAGGTAATTATTCTTATATTTTCCATTAAATTTTTATGTGATTATGAACATATTTTTAAGGTATATTGGTGGAGAAATAACGCTGAAATAAGAAAATATGACCCTAGGGTTCTTCACATAAAATCTTGATTTGGGGTCGAATAACGATCCATTTTAGCTGAAATTTGACATGTGAGTTTATTTTATCATGAATGAACATAATCGGAAAGAAAATTTCATATTTGACTTCAATGACTCGGGATGACTTTTTGACCCAATTTTGATCCGAAAATAAATATAGCAATATGAGTGTCATTGGATTTGTATTCTTATAAAGATTATGTATTTGAACATATTTTGATCATTAGGAAGCATTACAAAAGTATCAAGTTTTAAAGTGATTATTCAATTTAATTAAGGTTTAACCCTAGTTTTGAAATTCAAAAAATATGTGAGTTGACATGTTAAGTGGCATCAAGATTAGAAACTTGTTTATAGATTTGCTTAAATTTTTAGGTCAAGGCTAGACATATGGTAATAAGGGTGTTGTTAGTTTCAAAAATCTTATTGTGATTATTTATTCGACTAGATTACGTTGATTTGGAGGCCTAATGAAAAGGAAAGGCTCAAGTCCCAGAGTTATTGCTTGATTAATTAAGGCAAGTGAATTTCTAAACCTTGGTTTAAGCTTGTAGATGCTTGTATTTCCATGTTATATGTACTGAGGAGTAATGAGAATTGGACTGGGTATTGACCGTATGATTGACCTTAAAAATTGAGATGAGGGGTATAAAATGGGGATCTAATGACATGTTTTGGTGGAATAGATATGTTGTGATTATGGGTTTATTTTGGACTTGTGAAATGACTATGTTGATGTGAGATAGGAAAAATTATTGTTGTTTTCATGTTATTATCGTGAATTATATGAACATGAATTGATTGCATTGGTTCTGACATATTGTGTTGAGACTGAAAATGATATGAAACAAACAGGGTTGGGCCACATGCTCCGTGGTAGGTATTATGAAATAAAGGGGTCGGGCCACACGCTTTGTGGCAGTTATTATGAAACAAAAGGGTCGGGCCACATGCTCCATGGCAGGATATTTATATTGAGGGGAAGGGCTACACGCTCTATGGCAGGTTACATGGACAAAAATGTCCCCCATGGGTTCCGCAATATAATTCAGTGGATGTGTACCGATAGGACAGACATACATCATATCATTGCATTGCATCACATTTTGTTAATATTTGTGAATTCGTGTTTACCCCTTTATATGTATACGCTAAACATGACTTGATATAATTCATTGATGAGACTATTGATGAGTATTCGTGGATTGTGTTACTGTTATTATTGTACTAGTGTAGAGTTGGGATGGTTTTATGAAGGTTGTAGTTAAGGAGGGTTGGTTGGGAGGACAGGAGTACTTGTATCTATTGAGCTTTGCTTAGTTTTAGTTGTCCACTTGCTGAGTATCGTGTTGTTTGGTACTCACCCCTTGCTTCTACACTTGTGTAGGTTGTGAGCCCGGACATGCTTGATCTCCTAGTGTTTCCACCACATCCGAGGATATCATTTTGAGTGTTGAGGTTGCTGTTACATCCATCTAGCGGACACCTCTTACTCTTTTATTATGTTTTAGTCCTACTCTAGAGACAAAGACATTGTGACTATATTTTTTCTTTTGGACTTCGGTAATTTATTAGTGTCTTGTATATGTGACAACTAATCTTGGGGGATTTTTAGATTATTTATTTATTTTTGACTAAGTTAAATCTTATTTTATCTCAATTATTTCCGCATTTACTTTTCATTGAGTTTTAGGCTAACTTGTCTTGGTAGGTTGAGATGAGTGCCATCACACCCGAATTCGGGTCGTGACAAAAATGGTATCAGAACCCCAAGTTCATAGGTCTCACGTATATACAAGCCGAGTCTAAGTAGAGTCTTTAGGATCAGTACGGAGACGTTTATACTTATCTTCGAGAGGCTGTGAAGACTGTTAGGAAATATCTTCACCTTTTGATTCTCTATCGTGCATCCTTGATCCGATCTATTTTCTATTGCCTCACTCCATTCTCTCATATATAGTGGTGACTCTTGCCTGATTCTATGTGCGTATAGTTGAAATATCATCACGTGGTCTAGATCTAATTTGGAGGTGGAAGTAATAAACTTATGGAAAAGGTGTATGGTGAGACTTGTAATGCACTGTGATTTTAAAAGAGTGAGTAAGGTTATGGTTCAATAAGATAATTTGAGGATAGGGTATAGGAAGAGAAATAATGGTTTGGAGGATTATATGAACGTCTTATATTTCTGGATAGTGGTTAAGCATTGAGATTGATGCTTGTTTGGCCTACCCGATATTTGTAGTGGTTCTACAGTTGAGAATGGTATAGTTAAGGGAATGACTATTTTGTGAGCACTGTGCCCTCGAAGACTACATACTTTGAAGTTCATAGTGAAAAAATGAGTTAGATAGTGTGTGATGAGGATGATTTTACGCTAATCAAGATCCAAATCTCTACAATGGTTTGATAGGGTGGATGTATATCAGGAAGGGTTATTATAAGTCTACTACCACGGTACTTGTGATTATTTGGTTAGGGTTATGGGTTGTGTTGCTTCTGCTATTGACCTTAGCTACTGAAGGGTGATATCGATTTTGAGTGGAGACTAAAATACTTTGGTAATGTATGACAGTTATGCAATGGATAGAAAGGTGCAGACTATCTAGTTATGATCTTTACGGTGGGTATGATGTATTCTAGTGGTGGATCTATCAAACTTTCACGGTGTGGTACTATTGGTATACAAAAATAAATACATCGATTAACAAGTGTGATTAATAACTACTTAAGGAGTTATCAGATGTATCATCTTCTCGTATGATAAGATTTGATGTTGCATTCACATTTTAAGAAAACCCAACTAGTTTGTTACTAGGGATGCTAGGGGTAAGCATTGTTTATAAGAAAGATCTTAGTGGTGGATTTTGGTATGATTAATATGTTTAGGTTGTGAAGTGTATCCCTAAAATTCTAAGTGAGGACTTGTAATTTAACCGTAAACTCCAAGGGAGTGGATCGATATCAGAATGATAAGCTTATGGATAAAGAAAGTAACAGTGAGTATACTTGTGTGAAGGCAATTAAGAATTTCAGTGAGAGTGCACATAAAATTGGGTTATTCCATTAGATTTGGTTGGTATAATTGGGTTTAAGGTGTCTTGTCAATTAAGAAGGTTGACTTTGAGATGATGGCAATGGTTATTGAGCGTAACGGTAATAAGAATTTGTGATGGATTATGATTCGGACACAACCATACTTTAAGAATTTTTGGTTAAATAGATTCGATATGATAATAATGACTTGCAGGTATCTAAATTATGATTTTCTACTATTTGGTGAGTGGCGTGGTGGTACGGAAAGTCGTAGAATATGTTGAGACACCGCTCGGATAGAATTGAAAGAATCTAGATTCATAAATGAAAATAATTAGTGAAATATAGTTTATCCATCAAAATAAGGCAAGAACAATTATATTTACTCTGGTTGTAAGGGCCGAATGTATCTTCAGAGAGAGAAGAATTAAATTTAGTGACACGTGGTTCTGTTTATTTTGCTCTGTTTATAGTGGCAGTGTTATGTATGATTCATATGAGTTAATAATTATTGGATAAGATTTGAGAAATAACTCTATTAGTGTTTGACTCGAGTATGGTAATAAGTTCTTTTGTGGTTTCGAGTTTGGTAACTGGTATAATTAAATTTTAACGAAGGATACAATAAGATCAATGGAGAGGTGATCAATAATAGCTAAAATACATGAATTCATAAAAGTCTTCAGTGTATGAGCTAATGTTGATAGATAATTGGTTACATGGATGGAATTCAAAATTCAAGCTGTTCATTTTAAGTCTAGATTATGGCGGTATGTTTCGTCAAAGTATAGAACGACAAGATGAATGGAGTGTTTTGCCCGTACTTAGATTCTTTTGTGATAGTATTCATTGATGACATCTTGGTGTATTTCAAGACTGAGGCAGATCATGGATTCCATTTGAGGTTGGTACTTTAGAAGTTGAGGGAAAAAAAGTTGTATGCAAAGTTCTCGAAGTGTGCATTTTGGCTTGATTCTGTGATATTCTTAGGACACGTGGTGTCCAAAGAGGGTATTAGAGTGGATCCAACTAAGATTGAGGCAGTTAAAGGTTGGACAAGGCCTACTTCTCCTATTGAGATTCATAGTTTTGTTGGGTTAGCCGGTTATTACAGACGGTTCATGCAGGGCTTCTCCACTATTGCAGCTCCATTGACTAGATTGACTCAGAAGGCCATGGATTTTCATTGGTCCGACGAGTATGAAGCGAGCTTCCAAAACCTTAAGACTTTATTGACTTCGGCTCCTGTTTTGACGCTACCCGAGGAAGGTGTGGGAGTTACTGTATACTGTGATGCTTTCGGTGTTTGTTTAGGCGTGTGTTGATGCAGAAGGGGAAAGTTGTTGCCTATGCCTCGAGACAGTTGAAGGCCCATGATAAAACCTATCCTACTCATGATTTAAAGTTAGCGGTTGTGGTTTCGGTGCTTAAGTTGTGGCGTCATTACCTATACAATGTGCATTGCGAGGTCCTCACCGATCATAAGAGTCTTTAGTCTTTAGTCAGAGGGATCTGAACTTGAGGCAACGTAGATGGCTTAAGTTGCTGAAGGACTACGACATGATTATCTTGTATCACCCAGGAAAAGCCAATGTGGTGGCGGATGCCTTGAGTAAGAAGTCCTCTAATATGGGGAGTCTGAGTGAATGATTCAGGTGTTGGAGGACATGCTCCGAGTTTGTGTTATCAATTTTGGTGCTAGATAGGATCAACACTTTCCCCTAGTGGAGTTTGCCTACAACAACAGTTATCACTTCAGTATCCAGATGGCTCCATTTGAGACTTTGTATGGTAGGTGGTGTCTGTCCCCTATTGGATGGTTTGAATTAGCTGAGATGGACTCCTTAGACACAGACTTTCTTAGAGATGCTATGGAGCAGGTTCGTAGGATTCAGGGTAGACTCTTGACAGCCTAGAGTAGGCAGAAGAGTTATGCAAACCAGAGAGTTCGGCCATTGGAGTTCATGGTGGGTGATCACGTTTGGCTTTGAGTGTCGCCCATGAAAGGCGTGATGCAGTTCGGGAGGAAGGGCAAGCTTATCCCTCGATTCATTAGGACATTTGAGATTTTGGCGCGAGTTGGAGAGGTAGCTTATAAATTGGCCTTACCACCTAGCTTATCGGCTGTGCATAACGTGTTTCATGTTTCTATGCTCCGAAAGTATGTTCCGAATAAGTCCCATGTTTTATCACTCGATTTAGTGGAGTAGGCTCTAGACCTAACATTTGAGGAGGAGCCTGTAGTCATTGTAGATAGGCAGGTTTGTAAGCTTAGAACCAAGGAGATAACTTCAATGAGGGTACAATGGAAGCACCGTTTAGTCAGAGAGACGACTTGGGAGACAGAGGCTGATATGCGTGCTAGATATCCCTACCTTTTCAAAGCTTCAAGTATTTTCCTTTACTTTATATTCGAGGACGAACATGATTTTTAGTGGTGGATAATGTAATGACCCGTTAGGTCATTTTGAGATCGAGGCCTCTTCCCTTCATAAAAGACTCCTTTCGTATATTTAAATTGGGAATTTTGGACTATTCAATAACTTTAGTTAATTAATTGATGGGTGGTTTTAAATAATTAATTTAATTGATGGGCTAAAGTGTTAATTTATTTAATACTTATACCACTTTTCTTATATTTAATAAAATAGGTTAGTAGGGTTTGTTATTTTAGTACATAATTAATTGGAAAAAGAAGGAAATAAATAATAATAAAAGAAAAGAAAAAAATAAAAATAATATATATATATATATATATACAAACTGGAAGAGAACAACGACGAACGAGAAATGATTACAAACTGGAAAAAAAAACATATGGAGGAAGAAAGAAAAGAAAGGGAAAAAGAAAAATAAAGAAGAAGGGAAAAATAGGGATTTTTATTCCAAAGTATCAAGGTAATTATTCTTATATTTTCCATTAAATTTTTATGTGATTATGAACATATTTTTAAGGTATATTGGTGGAGAAATAACGCTGAAATAAGAAAATATGACCCTAAGGTTCTTCACATAAAATCTTGATTTGGGGTCGAATAACGATCTGTTTTAGCTAAAATTTGACATATGAGTTTATTTTATCATGAATGAACATAATCGGAAAGAAAATTTCAGATTTGACTTCAATGACTGAGGATGACGTTTTGACCCAATTTTGATCTGAAAATAAATATAGCAATATGAGTGTCACTGGATTCGTATTCTTATGAAGATTATGTATTTGAATATATTTTGATTGTTAGGAAGCGTTATGAAGGTATCAAATTTTAAAGGGATTATTCAATTTAATTAAGGTTTAATCCTAGTTTTGAAATTCGGAAAATATGGGAGTTGACATGTTAAGTGGCATCAAGATTAGGAACGTATTTATAGATTTGCTTAAGTTTTTGGGTCTAGGCTAGACATATGGTAATAAGGGTGTTGTTAGTTTCAAAAATCTTATTATGATTATTTATTTGACTAGATTACGTTGATTTGGAGGCCCAACGAAAAGGGAAGGCTCAAGTCCCGGAGTGATTGCTTGATTAATTAAGGCAAGTGAATTTCTAAACCTCGGTTTAAGCTTATGGATGCTTGTCTTTCCGTGTTATGTATACTGTGGAGTAATGAGAATTGGACTGGATCATTGACTGTATGATTGGCCTTAAAAATGGAGATGAGGGGTATAAAATGGTGATCTAATGATATGTTTTGGTGGAATTGATATGTTGTGATTATGGGTTTATTTTGGACATATGAAATGACTCTGTTGATGTGAGTTAGGAAAAATTATTATTGTTGTCATGTTATTATCGTGAATTATATAAACATGAATTGATTGCATTGGTTCTGACATGTTGTGTTGAGACTGAAAATGATATGACACAAAAAGGGTCGGGCCACACACTCTGTGGCAAGTATTATGAAACAAAGGGGTCAGGCACATGCTCTGTGGCAGGTATTATGAAATAAAGGAGTCGGGCCATACGCTCTGTGGCAGGATATATATATTGATGGGATGGGACACATGCTTCGTGTCTTGTATACGTGACAATCAGTCTTGGGGGATTTTGAGATTATTTATTTGTTTTTGACTAAGTTAAATCTTGTTTTATCTAAATTACTTTCACATTTACTTTCCATTGAGCTTTAGGATGACTTGTCTCGGTGGGTTGAGATGAGTGCCATCACACCAGAACTCGAGTCGTGATACAAACTAAGAAGGGCAATTCTAATTTTGGATTTGACAATTAAACTAATCTAGGAGGACTATATCATGTATTATATGGTGTTCTAATTGTTAGAAGATACAACTATCTAATTTTGTGATAGTTGGATAGTGGAATGATAACACGTTGAAGGAAAATCTCCCACATGAATTGATGCAACACATAATGAAGAACATTTGCACATCCAATAGAGGTTGAAGTTAACAATTCGGCGTAGTGGAGGAAAATTACAAATGAAATTTGCACAATGAAAAATGCATAAAATTATTTGAGATATAAAGCTGAAAACAAGTATGCAAACAAATTTATATGGACAAAGAGATCACTAATCAAGGTTACTTTTTGTGGAGTGCCTGAAAGTTTAATTAAACTTCCTACATATGAAACTTTGAAAAGAAAAAAAGATATCTTACTTGCAGATGTTGATTTTGCAGTGATCAAAAATTAAATAAGAACGCATTTTACATTTATTCCTAACCTCTCTAATAGTTGCAAGGTTATGGAGAATTTTTTTCTACTTGTGAAAATATACAAAATGGATAAATTCAGCTAACATAAGTCATAGTTAAATGTTGGACAACTTTAATTGACCCAAAACTTAAGCCACTTTTCTATGATGTGTCTACTATGATAATGTGAAAACTATGAAATAGAAAAAATGCTTTAAGAATAAATGCAACATGACATTCCATAATTTACTACATTAAAAGCAGTCCATCTTAAATGAATTGATTAGAGTAAGATCTCCTTGATGGTATAATGTACATGGAAATTCGCCAATGCTCATTCAGAATTTGCACAACTATAAAATCAGGAGTTTAATTAGCTAAGGTATTATATAAATAAGCAAGGATAAATACAATAAAATGAAACACATATGGTATTAGTAAAGAGAAACGGAATGTCACAACCCGAATTTGGGTGTGATGGCACTCATCTCAACCCACCGAGATAAGTCAGCCTAAAACTCAACGGAAAGTGAATGCGGAAGTAATTGAGATGAAGCGAGGCTTAACTTATTCAAAGATAACTAAATAATCTCAAATTCCCCGAAGACTGGTTGTCACGTATACAAGCCACTAATACATTGACAAAGTACGAAAGGAAAATACAGTCACAATGTCTTTGTCTCTAGAATAGGACTAAAAACATATTAACAAGTAAGAGGTGTCCACTAGATGGATGTAACAGCTACCTCAACACTCGGAATGATAGCCGTGGATGTAGTAGAAAATAGTAGGAGATCAAGCAGGTCCGGGCTCACAACCTACAAAAGTATAGAAGCAAGGGGTGAGTACCAAACAACATGGTACAAACCAAGTGGATAACTAAAACTAAGCAAATCTCAATAGATACAAGTTCTCCTGTCCTCCCAACCGAACCTCCTTAACTACAACCTGCATAAAATCAGCCCAGCTCTACACTTGTGCAATAACAATAGTAATACAGTCCACAAATTCTCATTAATAGTCTCATCAATGAATTATACCAAGTCAAGTTCAACATACACAGAGCACTATAGAGGTGAACACAAATTCACAAATGTCAGAAAGGTGCAATGTAATGCAATGAAATGATGCATGTCTGTCCTATCGGTACATATCCGCTGAATCACAATCCGAAATCCATAGGGGACATTTCTGTCCATGTAACTTGCCACGGAGCGTGTGGCCCGACCCCTTTGTTTCATAATACCTGCCACGGAGCGTGTGGCCCGACCCCTTTGTTTCATAATACCTGCCATAAAGCATGTGGCCCGACTCCTTTATTTCATAATACTTGTCATGGAGCGTGTGGCCCAACCCCTTTGTTTCGTATCATTTTCAGTCTCACATAATATGTCAGAACCAATGCAATCAATTCATGTTCATATAATTCACGAAAATAATATGACAAATAATTTTTTTCTATCTCACATCAACATAGTCATTTTACATGTCCAAAATAAACCCATAATCACAACATATCAATTTCACCTATACATGTCATTAGATCACTATATTATATCCCTCATCTCTATTTTTAAGGCCAATCATACAGTCAATAATCCAGTCCAATTCTCATTACTCCCCAGTACACATAATACAGAAATACAAGCATCTACAAGCTTAAACTGAGGTTTAGAAATTTACTTGCCTTAATTAATCAAACAATTACTCCGGCACTTGAGTCTTCCCTTTCGTTGGGCATCCAAATAAGTATAATCTAATCAAATAAATAACCACAATAAGATTTTGAAACTAACAACACCCATATTATTATATGTCTAGCCTAGACCCAAAACCTACCCAAAACTATAATCAAGTTCCTAATATTGATGTCAAATAACATGTCAACTCTCATATTTCCAAATTTTAAACCTAGGGTTAGGTTCTAATTTCCCCAATATCATAAATTTAATGAAATTCATAAAATATAATATACCTAATATTTAATTATCTATCTCAATATATCAAAATTCAAAAACTAACTCATCTATGTTATTGAAGTCAAATCTGAAATTTTCTTTCTGATTATGTTCACTCATGATAAAATAAACTCACATGTCAAATTTCAGCTAAAATGGATCGTTATTCGACCCCTAAATAAAGATTTTATATGAAGAACCCTATGGTCATATTTTCTTATTTCAGCATTGTTTCTCCACCAATATACCCTAAAAATATGTTCATAATCACATGAAAATTTAATGAAAAGGATGAGAATAATTACCTTGACGCTTTGGAATAAAAATTCATATTTCCCCTTCTCCTTTATTTTTTTCCTCTTTCTTTTCTTTCTTCCTCCGTATTTTATCTCTCCAGTTTTTGTTTTTGCGTCGTTGTTCTCTCTTTTTGTTTTTGTTACATCTGATGGCATTAAGCCATCAGATTATATATATAAATATATAATTATTTTTTTCTTTTATTATTATTATTATTATTATTTTCTTTTTCCAAACTAATTATGTATTAAGATTTACAAACCCTACTAACCTATTTTAATAAATAGAAGAAAAGTGGTATAGGGTATTAAATAAATTAACACTTTAGCCCATCAGTTAAATTAATTCTCTAAAATTATCCCTCAACTAATTAACCGAAGTTATCGAAAGGTCCAAAATTTTCAACTTAAATATACGGAAGGAGTCTTTTATGAAGGGAAGAGGACTCGTTCTCAAAATGACCTAACGGCTCATTACACGGAAAGAAACTCTTATGACTTTTGGTTGAGGGATAACAAAGGGGATCTGATTTTTGCATAGACACAAGATATACTCAAAACAATTGAAGCTATAGAAAGCTCTCTAATATTGCAGAGCTGCTAATGTACATAATATTCAACTAGAGACTAATTCATTAATTCTCAAACACATTTAGTGAATAAGTAGAAGATACCATGAGAGATTATAGAGATGTTGGAAGAGGTAAGAGATGCAATGACACAATCCCCTGCTCATATAGTTCAACATCTTGGCTATTAACAAATATTACTTTTGAATTTGATGAAATACTATAATTCCGGTCCGTTCATTCAGTAATATACCTTTATTGGAAACAAAATCTCTCAATATGAATAAGTGTCAAGTATCAAGATCACAAAAATATAAAATCCAAGATAATACAACACACACATCAGGACATATCATCAAAGTCCCATACAGATGAAATATGCATATTTACTTTCTAGCATTGGTTTTATATCTAGTAATAGTTTGCACACTTTTTAACCTTTCTTGTAATATTTTAACTTTTATTTTGAGATAATTACGGCTAAAGGCCACTCGATCATTTAATTTACTAAAAATTGACTCAATTATAATATTTTATCACCCAATTTAACCCAATTACCAAATTACTTAATCCCATTGGTTTTTTCTGTCGTCTTCCATGTGACTGTCTATATTTCTTTCTGTCTCTATCATTCATGTTTCTCTCTTTCCTTTTTCTTTTCTTTGTTACTTCACTAACAAACCCAAATTTAGGATATTTTTTAGTTTGAGTAAAAGAAAATTGGTTGGACGGATGTTTTAGAAAGAGTTTTTAGATCTTAATTAAATAAAAAAGATTCAATACAAACTGGTAGAGTTTGTATATTTTCTTTTTTGTTGTGTTATTGGTGATTAACTATGTTGTTAAAATAAAAGTCTGTTATAATATAAACGTATAGTATGTGTATCTTCATTGTTATACATAGTTATACACTATATATACAAGGTTATACACTATTTATACAATATAGATACATTGTATAATAATGTATAAATATTATATATAAATATATGTGAATATATATATATATATATCTTTTATATATTATTATATAATATTTATACACTTTATAACAATTCTTTTCTATAGTGCAGTATATTTATTTAAGAAGCACCTTATGTTTTTTGTCGAACCTTCATATTATTAGTAGCAGGTCAATAGCTCTCATCTTATGAAAAAAATATTTTTTAAAAAAGATTAATTTCTACATAGTATGTATTATTTTCAAGCAGTGTTGGCCCACAGATACGAAAAAGTCATTTGTGAAGCCCTTTATGATCATCTTGCATTCAGGATCTCTCATAGAATGACATATTTGTGCTTTTTTTATATATAAATAGACCTAATCCAAGGATCTTATCCCTCATGGTTGTCAGAGATTGATCCAAACACCCTCAAGCCTTAACATAAATAAATACTAATACAAAAGTACAAGAAAGGGGACATAGACCTTACCTCAGCTCCTATGGTGGTACACAATTAGACTAACTTGCTAAGATCAGTCAACTTTCCCCCAATTCTAGAAATAAATACTAAACACTTAAGAAGAGAGGACTCCTCTCAAATATAAGTATCTAGGAAATGCATAAACGAGGGAGACTCTCCCCTTACAAAATAAGAAAGGAAAATCAATAAAATCTAGAACCTATTCATAAGAGCTATAACTCTGAAAAAAGAAATAGCTATGGTGAAAAGGTTAATAGAGTACAAGATTAGTATAGAGAATTGCTATACTCAAAAGAAAACCAAAACTGAGTACAAATCTTCAAACCAAAACTGAGTACAAATCTTCAAGGTGGTTTTTTAATTCTCCTTAGCTTCTTCCTTCTGAAATTTTCCATATCCAACTTGCCCAAATTGAAGTATCCTCTGACCTCATCTGGTAGCTGCTGTGGTGTGTAGAAATGTTGGAGAATATCACTGTTGTGACTCAATTTTGAAATTGAGTCAGTTGTATAATTTTCTTTCTGATAGATATGACTACATTGAAAACTTTCCAACTGTCTAATAAGGTGAATAAGATCACTAATATGCTGTTGGAGTGTCTAAGGAGAATTGCTATTGTGATTAAGCCATCTTTAAAGCAATTCAGAATCAACCTCTAAGATGACCTTATTATAACCATGTTGAATGCACCAATGTATTCCAAAACTTGTTGCTTGAATCTCAGCTTGGTTATTAGAATCATTGCCTAAAGGAGTGGCAAATGCATAAATCATGTTGCTAAGATAGTCCCTAAGTATGACCCCTCCACCAATCTGTAAAGGATTCTAAAGTGCACTCCTATCAGGGTTCAACTTGTATATACTGATGGGAGGTGTGATCTAAAGGATTTTGAGAATCTTCACTTCATGCCTACATTTTTCTATCCCCATTACCAAATCTTTGAAATTGTTTGGCCAAGAGATACCGGGGTAGACAGTGTTCAAGAGATGTCACATGTCTTTCATGGTAGAAAACTTAACTCTTGAAATGTTGGATTATTTGCCTCCATATTTTGAAGCACATCTATTCTTCCATAAGTTCCAACAAGAAATTATAGGAAGGGAGTGAATAAACAACTTATGCACCTTATTTTTATGGTCCATAGTCCACCAGGTCATTAACAAGTTCCCGAGAGGAATATGCCTGTGACTGCTGCCCAAAAAAGCTGAGAAATACTTCCAAATATAGTTTGCAAAATATCTAGATACAAATATGTGATCTATGGCATCCAGACCTGGTCTGATCCAACAGGAAAAGTCAACATACTCTCCTCCAAAAGAAGTAATCCTCTTATTAGTGGGCAGTTTGTCTCTAAGTGTTGTCCACAAAAGAAAAGAGGTCTTGTAGAGAATATTTTTGTTCAATGTGAGAGTATTAATTAGGTTCTTGGCTTTTTTCTTTCTTATAATGTCCCAAGCAGAGGAACATGCGAAGGATCCATAAGAATTTGGTTTCCAGATTGCAGAGTCTGGGATCCCTTCTTGGTATTGTAATGGATTTCTCAAAATTGCAGGAACCATAAAGGGGGCATGCGGTCTTACCATACCCTCACCCCATTTTCCATTCACAAGAAAGTTAGAAACTTTATTATTGTTAGGTCTGGATCTGTCAATACTATGATTAGCCAATGGTCCAGTGCCTAACCAATCTTCGCATCAAAAGAGAAAACTTTCAGAGTTGAGCTTCGAATGAAAATGAGTTTCAACCTAAGTTTTGTTTCTCATAATATGCTTCCAAACTAAAGATTGCCTAGTATTCCTTTTCTTTGTCACGGGATTAGACCTTTGACAGTATTTGCCTCTGAGGAACTGACCC
Organism: Solanum dulcamara; assembly: GCF_947179165.1. NCBI lineage: Eukaryota > Viridiplantae > Streptophyta > Magnoliopsida > Solanales > Solanaceae > Solanum > Solanum dulcamara. Next base: position 58,153,080 of record NC_077245.1, read on the forward strand.
CACAATGAAATCTTGGTCCTAAACATCTAACACTGTTTATACTGTAAAAAGGTACAGATATTAGAAATTAATCTAACACCTATACCTCTCTTATCATAAGGAAAGATGAGAGTATCCCATGAAGGCCAATGGTATTTTTTCTTATTTCTGTCCAACCCCTAAAAGAAGCCAGCAGCCAATTTGTTGATGTACTTGAGGGTAGCCTTAAAAGGAGATATAACAGTTAGAGTATATATAGAGAGGGATTGCAGGACATATTTTACCCATGTAGGACCACCATAGCTCAGTATTCTATCTTGTCAACCACTAATTTTCTTGATCACTTTTGCAACCATAGCAGAGTAGTAAATAATTCTTTAACGACCAATGTAGAGGGGGAACCAAGGTAGATAAGACGACTCTCCTTTTGCACAAAACCAATGACTTCTCTTATTATGTTCACAATGGTTTGAGGAGTTTTTGAGGGACCACAAAATAGCTTTAGTCCCTATTAATGAGCAAATCTGAAACTGTCTCATATGTACCCAAAGTGTGCATAATAAGCTGAAGAGATTGCTTATGGCTTGAAGTAAAAATTATCACATCATCTAGAAAACTCAGGTGGTTGATCTAAGGACCCCTCCTTTCCATATGAAAGCCTTGATAAAGATTATTTTGATCAAGAATATTCAGCATTCTAGTCAAAACATCAGCTCCCATAATGAGCAAGGCTAGGGATAAGGGATCCCCTTCTCTTAACCCTCTGGTGGACTTGGAAAAACCATGTTTTAAGCCATTGATGATAATGGAGTACCAATTATTGCTCATTATTATCCATACCATGTCAATAAATACTTCTCCAAATCCCATTCTTCTTAGTAAGAAACAAGTATAAGATCATGAGACCTTGTCATATGATTTTCCCATAACAGGTTTGATAACCACATTGTCTCCTTCCTTAGTTTTATTGATACAAAGAGTGATTTCTTGAGCCAATATGATGTTCTCAGCAATACTTTGCTCTTTAAAAAATCCTGATTGGTTTTTAGAAATAAGGTTAGGGAGAATAGGAGCCAATCTCAGACAAAGAAGTTAGGATATGATCGTGTTAGTAAAGTTACTAAGACTTATTGGTCTAAATTCAGTGAACTTATTAGGATGTTCTATTTTTGGGAGTAAGACCAAATATGTATGGGAAAAGTACTTTGGTATGTGGTGGCCACAAAAAAAATGAAATGACCACATTCAGAATGAAAATATTAATAACTTCCCAGCAAGCTTGGAAGAACTTGCCACTCATACCATCAGGCCCAGCTGCAGAATTGGGGTTCATTGACCTCAATAGTACACCAAAGATTACTATAGGTGGAAAATTAAATGAACTTTCCCCACAAGGGTCTTCAGAGTAAATCTGTACACTTGGCATACACAAAGGTAATATTGAAAGATGTTGTACACTCCACATGCTTCATTTCACAAGTTACCTGTTGTTCATCATTATCCAGTACCTCATAATCAATATAATTAGTGTAGAAGATCTAAATTTTCCCATTGTTGTTGCAAAAGGCTTTGTCCATATTAAGCTGAAGTTTGTAAGTATTGATATGTGCATTATTTGAGAATGGTTCAAGAATAGTAATGATGGATAACTTATGCATCTTCTTGAGTTGTTTCATTTTTTTCAGTGCCTCTTTGATATTAATACTCCTTGTATTCCAACAAATAGCACTGATCATTAAAAACCTTTACTCTTAGCTCTAGTACTGGGTCTTCTAGAAATAGCAGATATACTGATGGATCTAGATTTGATAGTTTGTCTTTGAATCTTCCTTCCCCTTGGAGATAAACCCTGCTGATCAGAAACCTCCTGAATTTCCTCCTGTAAATCATTATATGCAGTTGACCTAAAGGCTTTTACAAGTTGCTTACTGGTCTCTTCATTCTCCTCATCATTTTCCTCTAGTGACAATTTATTTTTATCGAACTCATCTTAAGAATTCACAACATTGTAATCATCAACATATCTTGGTAGATTATTAAGTTGATAAGGCCATTAAGACTGTCTTATTGGTTTGGGTGGGACTTGGAAGAAACATCATAAATTTTCTGCTTTTCTTTTTGATCCCCTCTTCTTCTTACTCATTTTCTCCTGGGATTTATTGTTAGGGGTTTTGGGAGATATAGAAAGTTTATGCTTAGCCTAACCCTGATTATCCTAAACACCCTTCACACCCTGAATACTATTTTGAGCCTGGGGATTTTTGGAGCTGTCATGACCCTGAATATTATAGTTATGGTTGATGTCACTATTCTACTTCATCAGACTCTTAGTAGGCATTTCATGAACTCCTCCTAAACTATGGTGTGGCATGTTCCCTTTATCTGGTCTTTTATCAGTGCCCATAGAATCAACTAGTTCTGACCCCATAGTGTTTTTAGGATCAGAATTCTGAACTTGAATGAGAACACTTGGCATGATCTGTGAATTGGTTGTAGGATCTCTAAGGTCTTTTTAGGTTCAATAGGTATCCCTCCCTCCTTGGAAGACCCTTGTTGCAAGTTAGTTGGTTTGTCCTTAACCCCACCATCCTTTACTCCTTTATCTTCATAATTATTTAGCCCAACATAAGAGTTATCAACAGGGACATGGGATTATGGGAGAATTAAGTTAATACCCGAGTTCCCTTCTTTTTTGTTTTTCATTGATCTTTTCTTGATACATGTATTATTGCAGACAGTATAAGGGTTTTGGAATTTTGGGAGTGATAAGTTAATACCTTATCCTCTAGCATTAGACTTGTGTTCAGTTGCTTGCACCTTTTTTAAAAGGTTGTTATCCTTGTTTTTCTCCTATCTTTCAATTTGGTCAGTAAGTTGTTCTGTCTCCTCAAGATCAACAAAATTGTTAGAGGTAATAATATTATCAGTATCTTTACTGTTGTTTCTTTGATTCTTCTTGTTGGTGGATTGTATTGGCGATGAATCCATCTGCATCCAATTCAGGTCCCTGAGAATTTTCAGACCTCTTTTTCTTAGTATGACCCTTGTTTTTGTTCTTATTCTCAGTTTCCTAATCCTTTATTTTTCTTTGTTCCTCCTCTTTTTTCTTGATTATACACACATGAACCATGTGACCGTGGTGTTTATATTAGGAGAAATAATCTGGCACCTCCTCATATTGAATTTCTTGCCACCTACCAATTATAAGATCTTCCTCATCAAATCCCATCCAAACATCGGGTGGATTGGCTTTGGTTAGATCAAATTGAATCTTAACTTTAGCCAAAATTCCTCTAATTTTCTATATGGATCCAGTATCTAAGTATAAGACCTTTCCAATTCGTGATAAAAGAGCTGCTACAAACTCTTTATCATAGCAATGCCAAGTAGCTCAAGTAGTGTTACCCAAATGGGAACTATGAGTGTCTCTTCTTCAGGTTTGAAGGTTGGAGTCCATGTTTGGATCCTCATGAGCTGACCTTCAACATGCATCCTCTATTTTGTCCATACAGTAATATAATCACTCTCATTATCTAAACAAATATATACATGCCTCGCATTGAAGTGTTCTATCTTTACTCCACCAGATAGTTGTGTTTGGAGGATGACATTCTTTCTACTGAGTTCCACCTTGGGCATAGTGCTGCTAAACTTTCCAACAAGTGTAAACCTGCACCTTTTAGCCAGGTTAACCATAAAGTCTTCTTTGTTGAAGATCACAATATGTAAGCCTTGCCTTGTAGTAATTTTAGGAGTGGAGAGTTTAATTGGAGTTTCATTCTTGGCTTGATTAGCTCTTAGTCTAGTAGTAAAAGTTTGAACTACTGTGAATGGAGCTGGTTCTAGCACTAAGTCTTTTTGGTATTGCAGATAGGATTTGGTGTAGGGGTCTTGTTATTGTTAACATTAGGGTGTGTGGTTTTGTTAAAAGATCTGTTGTTTTGATTGTTGGGAATTTACTTTCCAAAGTTATTGGAAACCTGAGGGAATTTAGAAGGGGGGTTAGAGGTGTTTTTTGTGCTTGGGATGGGGATTCTAATTGTCTTTCTGGTTAGGATTGTTTTAGTTTCCAAATGGATCTTATCCTGCAATAGAGAGGTTAGTGCAGCACAATGTTGATCATTTACATTGGTTTGCGAATGATTCCCCATTGTGTTCATAAACTTAGAAGTACCAGAAGTTGCAATAACACAAGTAAGCTTACCTGATTCTTTCTAATATTGCATTTCTTGCATATTTTTCCCTATTGAATTTTTCTCAGTTATTCCCAACTGTGGTGCTTGGTTATGATTCAATCCTTTCAAATTGCTATCATTGTGTTTTTGTTCTTGAGGGACCTGGTCCTTAGTGGTGCTTCCTTGCTCCTGTAATGGAACAATAACCTCGATCCTCATTCAAACATTAGGAGGAATTATTTCATCCTTTAAAGTTGGTTGGCTATTACAAGTATTTTCTTCAGCATTTGAATCATAACGACCTTGCGACTTGTCAAATTTTGAACCTTTATTAAGACTCAAATTACTGGGAACTCTATTTTTCTAATTCGAACTTGGTGTGTTCATTTTAATTGGAATTTGTTGTTGAGCATCAACAAGCTCATCTCCATTACCCTTTTGACCTTGCTATTGGTCTTAAAAAACCACCTATTCTTCGATTACCTCGCTAGAATTTGCTCCGATCATGTTTTTTGCCTGAAGTTTCATTAATAGGTGCATGTTGGTGTACTGAGCAAAGCCCTGTGGTGGTTATGCCTCGAATATCATTTGAAATCCTTCAAAATTGATGGTGGTGTTCAGGCGATGTATTGTCAAATCTCACAAGAAACGTCTGCTGAGTTCTAACAACTGGATGGTGGTTTGGTCTGATGCTTTGACCATATATACATCTTTAGATGGAGAATCATCTCTTTGACCATATATGGATCTTGTGATGGAGAATCATCTCCCACAGTTGCCTTGACTTTAATCAAACCAGATTCTTTTAGGAACATTGTTCTTTGTTTCCAGTTCATGTCTTCGTTCAAAATTGCTACAATTTGCAGATTTGAAGAATTATGAGATGAATTAGGAGATGATGGTTGATGGGTTTTGTTCATCTGGAGATATACATCTTTTATGACTGATCTGGTGACCTGGAAAGCTGTACCGATGGTGGTGAGGCTATTTCGGCGGAACTGTAGAGTATGTAACGGCTAAAGAGAGTTTATGCTGTGCTTTAGACTTGACTACAATAGGAGAAAAAATGCAATTCATTAAAAGTCAACCTGACATAGTGAACTCAAAATGGTTACAACAAGTACAATTGTTTATTTGTGCATGCTTTAAGTTATTTGAAGAACTTTAAATTTTGGGAGTGAAAAGAGAAGAAGAAACCCCATAAGTATACAACTTAAACAGAATCATCATTTTGAGCAAAATCAAGAGATTTTTTCCCTTCATAAGCTTTTCCAAAAAAGTTTTTCATGTAATCACCAAACAAGACTTGTTTGTAGTGAGCAACTCCATCACTTTCCACATGTTGAGGCAATAGACCTATCTTCTCACATGGCTTTGGTGTAGCAAACAATGGAACTAAAACTCTTGATTCTCAACTTGTTGTACGAATCCTATGTTCCGCACTTTTGTATTTCCCATTACTTAAGATCTAAATCCAAAATCCAAAAACAAAATTTTAGGGGAAAACAAAAGTTTAATATTTACAAATATTAGGCTCCATTTCCTTTGATTATGTAAAAATCTATTGTATATTTCATAAGAGTAACTTATATACTTACTATGTAAAACTATCTAGCAACCTTAAAGATATAACTACAAAGAGTCATTTATGAAAGTGATTTTGTATTCTAAATAAGAAAGGTAGGTTACTGACTACAACAAGTTAAAATACATTAATAGTGTAAAACTTTCTTAAACTTTTAGTGTATAAACTTACATACTCTTGACTCTGTAAATTTATTCTAATACTATATGGTTACCTAAAATGATAACTATAGGTAGGTAATTGTCTGTAAAATGAAATCAGTAACCTAAGAATCAATAATGGGGATCACATTGGTGGGAATATAGGCTGATATGTATCCAACTTGTGTTTCAATGAAGGGTAAGGCGTTCAAGCTACCTGCACCTGAGTTGAGAGAAGCCTTATGAGTTACTGAAACAACGATAAGAGTGCCCTCTTTCTATAAATAGAGGGAGCAAAAATGGGGATTTTCTCCCATTTACAATATGAAGATTGATTATATACTACTACAAATCAAATATAATATATAAATATAATAATGTAAAATTAAATTCTTTATGTTGTCAGTATAAAAAAGTGAAACCCATTCTTACTTGCATGGTATCTCCAACATTGATAACTAAAGCACCAGGAATGGGAGGAATCTCTATCCACTCTGTCATGACCCAACCCCGTAGGCCACGACTGGAGTTCGACCTGGACTCCCTTATACGTATCTATTAGCTACACTTAAGTTGAACCATGTGTGATGTGATACTATACACAAAAACCTCAATAGCTTGAAACTTTTCATGTACATATAGCCTCTTTCATTCGTATCATATCATGAAAGGGCACGCGAGCCGACGAGGCTACCATAACATAAAAATATTTACAACATGCCGTATAGGCACAATCAAAACAAACGTATAAATAACCCATATATACATATGTCTATAGATCTTTAAGAATAGTAACAGCAACATATGGCAGGACAGGGCCCCCGCCGTACTCCTGGACAAATAAATATATACATATTATATGGCTAGTATCAAAAGTTAGTCTCCGGAATAGTGGAGTGCTCCCAATCTCGCTGAGTAGAAACCCTAAGTAGGCGGATCTCCAAAATGAACATCTGTACGTGCGGGCATAAAATGTAGCCCCCAGGAGAATAGAGGTTCAATACGATATATGTACTGAGTATATAAAGCATAGCAACACATAACTGAGCGAACAACTGAAGTAGGGATGCAGGAAACAAATATAACAGTTAACAAATTTCTCTACCTGCATCCTATGACATGAGGGCGTGTATATCTTCCTTACATACCAAACCTGGCCCGCTGTGGACTTGGTGCTACAAGTGTGTCACTATATTTCCATATGTATGCCTATAGACTGTATCCGACCCTTCAGTGAGGGACTCAGTGAAGCTGTCATTTTATCATATATCATGCCCGGCCCTTCATGGGATGCGGTGAATAATCATTTCACCATATATCATGCCCAACCCTTCATGGGATACGGTGAATTAATATTTTATCGTTTATCATGCCCGGCCCTTCATGGGACATGGTGAATTTATCATGCCCGACCCTTTATGGGACGCGGTGAGTTTATCCTACCCGACCCTTCATGGGACGCGGTGAGTTTATCCTACCCGGCCCTTCATGGGATGCGGTGAGTGATGTATTAACCGCCTGTACGAGAAGCGTAATGAGGAACCATATGCAATTAGCTCATCATCTGAGACTCAGTATAACAATCGTCATGGACTATCATTTGAGGATCAAAATGATCATCATCTCAAGGATCCTCTAAATGCCATTAGGGGTTATATCGATGGAGTCTCAAGAGTCCTAGACTTTTATTAAGGTAATACCAAATGGTTTATGCAATTAGAGACACTTGTCATTATAGAGTTCTTAGGCACGAGATCTCATACATTTAATTAGTATTCATCACAAAGGGACTCGAGGGTAGCAGTTCAACTACTTCTGAACTTTGATATTAAGAAATGAATAGGAGTTATAGTTCATGCTTCCCATTCATCTAGTTACTATTTCCTGTATAGAAGGCTCGAGGGTGATAGCTCATCTACCTTAATAACCTTAGCATTTAGAAGTGAAAACGAGTCAATAGGCTCTATATATATTACCTTTTATCCTATAGAAGCCTTAAAAAGGCAATAGCTCAACTATTACAGAAGTTCTACATTACGAAGTGGATAAGAATTATGGACTGTACTCGGAGCTTTACGAATGGAATTATCCTCAAGTTCCTTATACAAACCATTCATAACTTATATCTAATACATGCTAAAATAAAGAAGAATAACTTTACATACTTATGCCAAAAACATGCCAAGACGGAATAAGCTTTACATACCTCTTCCGGACTTCTCTTAATCATGTCCACGTCGTCGTCCTCCAATCCTATTTAACATAGAATCAATAAAAATATCAATAACCTTAGGATTTTCATCACCTTAGGTTATGCGAGAGTATTTATAGAACTCATCCCCTCACTCGCCTTCTCAACTAGTTCCTTAACTAGTTAAAGAGTTAACGAAAATCGGGCAGCATCTCCCCTATAATGTGCCCTATCCGAATACCCAATTAGATACTTAATACCTACATCCAACAAAAAAACATAACCAGCAGCTCATATATATGTACAACATGGAAAAATTACACAATATAAACTCCAAACGACTCGCTCGAAACTACCACGCCAAAATAAGGTTTCTAGTTTTCAATTTGCAAAACCTTTAACCATACAAAGCAGGGGGTCATTTGGATGAAACCATAAGCTCCCCAAACTATTTTAGAAGACATTTAGTCCCTGCAACACACACAACACAACCAGACGCCGCCTCCAAACACATAACGCCTCACTTCGACTACAATTTAACTACGACGACTTCAATTTAGATTGTTTCTTTCGCTGAGCATGTCCACGATTTTTTTATACTTGCAGCCGTATAAAAGGTACATAATATACTCCATAAAAACCCCATAAAGTCCAAATTTAAATTACAAACCTTACCTTACCCGAAATTGGCCAAAACTAGCCAAAATTGTGCCTCAGAAACCTCTTTAGCGTGCTGAAAGTTGCGGACCGTTTGCTGTCCGTTTTGGCTGCACCAAGCCATAATTTTATACTTATAATACCTCCATATAATAGTGGTACATTCTGGATAATTAATTTATGGAAAGAAATAGGGACTTACCTAATTTGTTTTCTCCAAGCTGTCACGTTTTTCTCTCCACTTTAGGGTTTGTTCTTCTTTTTATTGTTTGCTGAAGATTTAATGAATGAAAGCTGAAGTATATGTTACATATACATACATATATGTGGTATTAGGGGGTGACACATGTTATTCCCTAAGGGGGACACGTGTCCAGCCCCTATTGGGCCACCGCATCCATGCATTGAAGGAGAGGCTGCCACATGGCAGTGGATGCCACCTCCCCCAAGTAGGTGGGTCACCTACCTGAACACAAAAAAGTGGGTCACATGCTTGCTTGAGGTGATGCCACATGTCACTCCCTCATTGGCTGCCACATGTCTTATTTTTCTCTTCCTCGTGGGTTTATAATCTCATCTTATTTTAAGAGCCTATGTAATCCATACTACGTAAGCTTGGCATATCCTCAAGTAGCTTAGGTATCTAAGACTTCTAAGTTAGGAGCTTACGTAGGTAAATCGAGTCCTACGACTCATGACTTGGCCTCCAATTTCTTTCGGATTCTTATGACTCTATTTCCAACCTTCTCTACTATGGGGTATCATATTCTCCTTTCCTTAGAGTCGTTTGATAGTGTCGTAGCTTATCCAGTTCACATAATAATGTCTAAGGAAATTAAGAGACATTCCAAGCTCGAGAATGTAGGGTGTAACATCCTTTCCCCCTTTAGAACATTCATCCCCGAATGTTGAATAAGACTTCTCTTAAGACTTTATACAAACTGTAGGGAGTTCCAGGAGTAGGGGTTACCTGTAGACATCAGGAATAGGTATGGATACCTGTGTTTTATGTCCTCTTCAGCTATCGAAGTCATTTCTTCACGATTCTTACTCCGCCACAGCACCTTGACAAAAGCTACGTCCTTAATTTGTAACCTTTTAATCTGCCGATCCAAGATGGCAATAGGTTGCCCCTCATAGGATAACTTTCCTTTCATGTAGACCTCACCCACGAAAAATATTTTAGGAGGGTCGCCTATATATTCGCGGAGCATTGATTTGTGAAAATCGAATGTATTGCTTCAAATCGGCCGGTAGGTCTAACTCATAGGAAGCTTTATCTATGCTACGAATGACCTGAGAGGGACCAATATATCCCCTTCTTGCCGACTCTAGGCTGCTAATCGATAGCTTGTCCCTGAATAAGCTTTACTTCATTAATAATTTGCTGGATCCCCTCTGGGCCTATCCATTAATCAAAGGGAGAAATATTGTACTAAGATTCACCTGTGTTCCCAATCCCTACCGAAATGATCTCCAGCGGTTAGATGTAAATTGAACTTCCCTGTCTGAGATAATAGATGTGGGAACCTCGTGAAATCTTATTGTTTCCTTCCTATTTCATCTCACATATCCCTTCGCTGAATATACCTTCCTAACTAGAAGATAATGGGTGGATTCTGTCAGTTTATCTATCAAAACCCATATGAACTTATACTTTCGTAGAGTGCGAGATCAGCCTGCACTATAACCTACATTAATTGCTTTCCATTTCAAAGTCAGGATTCCCATCCCCCGTAATAGGCTATCAAGCCTCTGATGCTCCACTTCGTTTAAGCTATTATACAACTCCTCTTAATCCAACTTGTAACACTTTAGGTATGCTATCCTATGCTTTTACTCAGATATTCTTTCCCATTTTATTACCATACATTATAGTGTAATTCTTACACAAACGTGTGTAGGTACTTAGAGCAATTCAGAAAATACTTTAGCGTCGCTATACTAGTGGCTTACCTTCGTCAGTCGAGGTCAGGGCTCCGCTATGGCTTATGTCCTTAATACCGATTATATCTTAATAGTTCTGCCTCGAACCATCTCACACTTTTCTTTAATAGATTCTAAATATGGCAATCACATTATATTTCTTTTTATCGAGTAATCACTTGCTCTTACTCTTAGTATGCTAATGCTCATAGACTGCACAATTATTTTTGTGCCATTTGCACGAGGTGCATTCCAATTTAGTCATAATCTTTTCTACTTTGACTTACTCTATTGTATATGTGTCATTGTACTAACATGCCTTCATAATCTGTTTTTGTTATACTTGTTTCATTCCATTTTTTCACTTCCCAGTGGGTCACCCATACGTTAGGTTGCCTTTATAGGAAACCCTAGCACAACCATAGGGTGCTTTAGTATTCGCAATATATCGTATAAAATCTCATCTAATGGTTGATACTCGAGTAAATATCTATAATGTAGTAGTGCATTTAAAGCCATATTCCATTCATCCCAATCAATAATTAGCTCATGCTCATAATTGGTTCAAATTCTCCATTTGGGAGTACTTATACTTTGATGATTCGTGTTTCAAGCTCCGTCATTATACTATCCTTATTCCAGTGGATACCACTCATTCTTCTAATAACCTTGTAATGCAACAGTTGTTCTACAAATTGACATTTTCTCTTCTTGTAGGATCTCACTAATCATCAAGGTGGAGTCACGTATACATAATACTTCTTTATGCCTCCTGAACTTTCCTCTTTGTCATGTGCTTAAGGCTCACTTCTAATCCTGCGTAAAACCATATCAGCTTCATTATAGTAGTGGCCTTGTCTTATCACCTTTTCATCGTACTATACCTTCAGTTCGTAACTGTCTATTTCCCTTTTTATTTGATACTCATACTTAATTAATCACATCTATCTTGAGTGCCTCTATTAGAACTTCTCTATTATTCCTCTAGCTCATATCCATTTTTGGTTGTGCACTAGGAATTCCATATTACCCTTTATTTCCTTGCACTAGCTATCCTTTTCGTCATCACATAACCTTTATTCGAAACTTTCCTTATAGAATTTGATAAATCTTCCTTATTTTTTCCATAGCTTGCTTTTCTGTTTCACACCTATCTTTACATTCCATTCACATGGACCACATCATACCTTTTAGTTATTTCCTTACTAAGCTTTTCTTATTCTCATAATGGTTTTTATTATATTCCCCTGGTACCCTGTTCGCAATCAGTCCCATAGTATAACACCGCTTGACCTTCTTCACGATTCTTACTATGGGCTACTTACCCTTCTTAGTTAGTCTTATCTTTAATATTTCACAAGCTATCTTATTAACACTTCACTTCCATCATAATCCTTTTTCCCTTGTACTCTTTTTGTAATCATATCATTACTTCTCTCAACTATAACTCGTCATAGTTTATCCCAATGTATCAATTCAGGCGATGCCTTACTATATCATTTTATCTCGATCTATCAGTCTTCTCTAAGTCATCTTATTTGGCTTATAGGTCCTTTTGACCTTCGTTCTACTATACCAGTATCGACCTCCTAGTTTTTATTGCTCTTAATTCAGTAATTAACTCATTTCTTGAGGTCATCCATACTCGTTTATTCAAATCTCATCATTGTTATGAGCACAACCTTTCAAGACATACTACAGCCCTGTATCTCATTCTCTTCTTATTTCTAAGAAAATTTGAGCAGAGTTTCCTCTGTATTTCTTACTCTCTCAACACCTGCAAGCAGAAAATGCCAACAGTATCTTACAAGGCACACATACATATAGTCATATCATCTTATATCGCATCCATACAGGGCGCCCACAATTAACAGTATGGAAAGGGACTTACCACGTATGTCTACTCGAACTGCACCTATTACACTTTCCTGTTTACCTTTCCTTTCACTCTTCAACTTTATATGTCAATCGCATTTCAATACCTTACCTGACATTTGTCTTTCATGCCTTGGCTTACCTGCGTGCTTTGTAACTTCCAGTATCATTAGTTTCTTTCTTCTATTGATATTGTCCTTCTACTGAAATCACAAGTTAGTATGAGGAATTTCATTCCCTATGACTCGGCTCTATTGCACAATCTTAGATATGAAAGAAAGGTAACATCCTCAATGACCTGTAGCCTCCTGTCTATAGATGTGGTGCATAACACACTGATAAAAAAGACTCTACTAGACACGGTCTGTAGACATTCTAAGGACGAACTTCTCTGATACCATTTCTATCATGACCCAACCCCATAGGCCACAACAGGGGTCCGACCTAGACCCTCTTATGCATATTTATCAGCTACACTTAAGTTGAACCATGCGTGATGTGATACTATAAAAAAAAACCTCAATAGCTTAAAACTTTTCATGTACATGTAGCCTCTTTCATTCGTATCATATCATGAAAGGGCACACAATCCGACGAGGCTGCCATAACATAAAAACATTTATAACATGCCGTATAGGCACATTCGAAACAAACTTATAAACAACCCACATATATATATGTCTATAGACCTCTAAGAATAGTAACATCAACATATGGCAGGACAGGGCCCCCACCGTACCCCTGGACAAATAAATATATACATATTATATGGCTAGTATCAAAAGTTAGGCTCTGGAACAGTGGAGCGCTTCTAATCTCGCTGAGTGGAAACCCTAAGCTGGTGAATCTCCAAAATGAACATTTGTACCTGCAGGCATAAAATGCATCCTCCCGGAGAATGGGGGGTTAGTATGATATATGTACTGAGTATATAAAGATAACAACACATAACCGAGCTAACAACTAAAGTAGGGATGTAGGAAACAAATATAACAGTTAACAAATTTCTCTACCTGCATCCTATGACATGAGGGCGTATATATCTTCCTTACATACCATACCTGGCCCGATGTGGGACTTGGTTCTACAAGTGTGTCACTATATTTCCACATACATGCCTATAGACTGTATCCGCCCCTTCAGTGAGGGACTCAGTGAAGTTGTCATTTCATCATGTATCATGCCCCGCCCTTCATGGGATGCGGTGAATAATCATTTCATCATATATCATTCTCGGCCCTTTATGGGATGTGGTGAATCAGCATTTTATTATTTATTATGCCTGGCTCTTCATGGGATGCCGTGAATTTATCATGCCCAGCCCTTCATGGGATGCGGTGAGTTTGTCCTGCCCAGCTCTTCACGGGACGCAGTGAGTGATGTATTAACAACCTGCACGAGTAGAGTAACGAGGAACTATAAGCATTTAGCTCATCATCTGAGACTCGGTATAACAATCCTCATGGACTATCATTTGAGGATCAAAATGATCATCATCTCAAGTATCCTCTAAATGCCATTAGGGGCCATATCGATGGAGTCTCAAGAGTCCTAGACTTTTATAAAGGTAATACCAAACGGCTTCTGCAATTAGAGACACTTGTCATTATAGAGTTCTTAGGCATGAGAGCTCATACATTTAATTAGTATTCATCATATAGGGACTCGAGTGTAGCAGTTCAACTACTTCAAGAACTTTGATATTAAGAAATGAATAGGAGTTATAGTTCATGCTTCCCATGCATCCGGTTACTATTTCCTGTATAGAAGGCTCGAGGGTGATAGCTCAGCTACCTTAAGAACCTTAGAATTTAGAAGTGAACATGAGTCAATAGGCTCTACATATATTGCCTTTTATCTTATAGAAGCCTTAAAAAGGCAATAACTCAACTATTACAGGAGTTCTACCATTACAAAGTGGATAAGAATTATGGACTGTACTCGGAGCTTTACGAATGGAATTATCCCCAAGTTCCATATACAAACCATTCATAACTTATATCTAAGACATGCCAAAATAAATAAGAATAGCTTTACATACTTATGCCAAAGACATGCCAAGAGAAGGAATAAGCTTTACATACCTCTTCCGGACATCCCTTAATCACGTCCACGTCGTCGTCCACCAAACCTATTTAAAATGGAAGCAATACAAGTATCAACAACCTTAGGCTTTTCATCACCTTAGGTTACATACGAGTATTTATAGAACTCATCATGTCGCTCGCCTTCTCAACTAGTTCCTTAACTAGTTAAAGAGTTAATGAAAATCGGGCAGCATCTCCCCTATAATGTGCCCTATCCGAATCCCCAATTACGTCTTTAATACCTAAATCCAACCAAAAACATAACCTGCAGATCATATATATGTACAACATGGAAACATTACACAACATAAACTCCAAACGACTCGCTCGAAACTACGATGCCAAAATAAGGTTTCTAGTTTCCAATTTGCAAAACCTTTAACCGTACGAAGTGAAGGGTCGTGTGGCTGAAACCATAAGATCCCCCAAATCTTTTAGAATACATTTATTCCCTGAAACACACACAACACAACCATCCCCCGCCTCCAAACACACAACGCCTCACTTCGACTACAATTTAACTACGACGACTTCAATTTAGATTGTTTCTTTTGCTGAGCATCACCATGATTTTTTTATACTTCCAGCAGTATAAAAAGTAAATAATACACTCCATAAAAACCCCATAAATTCCAAATTTAAAGGAGAAACCTTACCTTACCCGAAATTGGCCAAAACTAGCCAAAATTGCACCTCAGAAACCTCTTTAGCGTGCTGAAAGTTGCGGACTGTTTGCTGTCCGTTTTGGCTGCATCAAACCATTATTTTATACTTATAATACCTCCATATCATCGTGTTATACTCTGGATAATTTATTTACGGAACGAAATCGGGACTTACCTATTTTTTTGCTCCAAGCCGTCATGTTTTTCTCTCCACTTTAGGGTTTGTTCTTCTTTTTTTATTTTCTGTAGATTTAATGAATGAAAGCTGAATTATATGTTATATATACATACATATATGTGGTCGTAGGGGGTGAAACATGTCATTCCCTAAAGGGGACACATGTCCAGCCCCTATTGGGCCACCGTATCCATGCATTGAAGGAGAGGCTGCCACATGGCAGTGGATGCCACCTCCCCCAAGTAGGTGGGTCACCTACCTAAACCCAAGAAGTTGGGTTACCTTATTGCTTGAGGTGCTTCCATGTGTCACTCCCTCATTGGCTGCCACGTGTCTTCTTTTTCTCTTCCTCGTGGGTTCGTAATCTTGTCTTATTTTAAGAGCCTATGTAATCCATACTACATAAGCTTGGCATATCCTCAAGTAGCTTAGGTATCTAACACTTCTAAGTTAGGAGCTTACGTAGGTAAATTGAGTCCTACGACTCATTACTTGGCCTCCAATTACTTCCGGATTCTTATGACTCTATTTCTAACCTTCTCTACTATGGGGTATCACATTCTCCTTTCTTTAGAGTCGTTTGATAGTGTCGTAGCTTATCCAGCTCACATAATAATGTCTAAGGAACTTAAGAGTCATTCCGAGCTCGAGAATATGGGGTGTAACACACTCATCTTTCACACCTTTTTCCATTTTAACATATAGACCACCAATTCCATCTTGTAGTAAAACAGTTAGGGTTCCCATGACCGAATGGAGTCCGATGCCTATTGTTAGCTCTAGATTAGGACAACTTGGGTAAAAGTTCATCCTTACCATTTTGAGCCCTGTTAGTGATTAAAATTTTGCTTCATCTAGTTTTACTTCAATATTATCAAATAATATCTCCAATAGTACCCTCACCATTTTTGTTGATGACTTCAAGTATTCAAGAGCCACATCCCTAACATGTGAAAAAAAAATTAAAATGAGTTTTCTACTTAATTCCTATGTTTGATAACTAGCAAAAAATATTGTCCCAAAATTATTTATACATATTATAGAAAATACTATTGGAATGGGGTGATTGGGGGTGAGGAGGAGATAATTAACGTGGAACACCACTTATGATGCTTGTTTTCCTATTCCCACAAGGAAAGTCATATTCCCGAGTTTTAAATAACTTATTTTTCTAGAGAACATGACCAACCAAATATGAGATTTTTCCCCTTTATACGAAACATACCCTAAGTCACTTAAAAGATAATTGTAAATAATCGTTCATAAAAAATAAAAGTAATAACATATTATTACCTTCTACAGTAAGGTAAAATCCAAAAAAAAGTATACCGATAAAGTTGAGGAATTGACATGTACATGCCGATATGCATACTCTATTTGATAGAATTTAATTTATTTGCACTATTATTGTAGAAATAAATTATACCATAAAATATAGGATAGTAAGTGATCAAAGAGGAAGTGAAGAAGGATTCCTACTTGCATTGAGGAGGCCGTTGTGCATGTGCTTCATCATCATTAGTATACATCATACTGACATAATCTTTCCATTCCAAAGCCATTTCCTTTTCAGGTACAAAGCTAGTCCCATATTTTACCAAAGGACTTGGGCTCACTTCTTTTAGATAAACAAATTTTTTCATGGGTAAATCACCTGAATGTACAATATTTAAAAAATATTTACCACATAGAGCAACATAATTAATTTAACCATATATAGAAAATTATTTAAATTAAATTAATTACGGTCTTTATTCTTCTAAAACTCTCACCCGCTATTTTCTCTTCCTCTGTTTCTCTATAAATTGTTTACACCAATATTCTCTCCAATCTTCTCACCCATAATTTTCTCTAAAATTAGGGAAATACTTAGCTTCATAGCTTCAAATTCACCGGATTTTGAGTCGGAAAATAGAGAGATCGTTGGTGCAAACTGATCAGCTGCTGTTAAAGTTGTAGAAAGAGAGATAAAAGGGAACCACGACTTTCTATAACATTTGTTCTCCAAATTTGGAATTAAATGATGTATATTCGGTGGAATATCACTTCTTAAAAGAAATTTTTTTGTTCTCCATAGCCAAAAAGAGGAAGAAGCAAACATGAGCAACGAATAGTACAATATTCAACAATATTCATGTGAAATTTTCTCCATAATTTTTCATTTTTATTACTGATTTTCATTTCTTTGGTTGTAGCGATTACTTGTTCAAACTGTTGTTAATCGGCGATTCTTCTGTCGGCAAATCATGTCCTCTTCTCAGATTCGCCATATGTTCATCTATTTAACTTTGATCTCCTATGTTTATAGTTTATTTGTAATGTGTGAATGAATGTTTTGTGTTGTATAATGATTAATGCGTATGTTATTGCAGAAGAATGGACAAATTTAGGTAAATGCAGATTTGAATCAGTTGAGGAATTGTGATTTCTGAGTAGAGATCTGTGACTACTTAAATGTTTGAATGCTTGATTGTTTACTTATCTGAAGGTTTGAATTAGATTTCATACCTAATTCATTAGCGATACACAATTTGTATTAAGTTGTGATTCAATATGAAAGTTTATTTTTGTTTCTACGTTTATCACAATTACTTGTTTACTTGTTTAATGTGTGTGTAATACAATTTTTGTTCAAGTTTAATTCATTTTTTTGGCCTACAGATCACTGAAGGTTGGTTTCATTAGATACAAATTCCATTCATGTCTAATTCTCTTCTAATTCAAGTTTAATATGTATGTAATACGTTTGTTGTTCAAGTTTAATTCATTTTTGTGTCCTACAGATCACCGAAGGTTGGTTTTGTTAGCTACATGTTTCATTCGTATCTAATTCTCTTCTAATTCAAGTTTAATGTGTGTGTAATACCTTTGTTGTTCAAGTTTAATTCATTTATGTAGCCTACAGATCACTGAAGGTTGGTTTTATTAGTATAGGTTTTATTCATATCTAATTCTCTTCTAATTCAAGTTTAATGTGTGTGTAATACATTTATTGTTCAAGTTTAATTATTTTTATGGCCTACAGATCATTGAAGGCTGGTTTAATTAGCTACATGGTTCATTCGTGTCTAATTCTCTAATTCTCTTCTAATTCAACAAAAAAATATGCAGGAGAAAAACATAGCTAATCTGGCTGTGCTACTTTAATCCAATGGCTGATGGGATTGTAGAAACAAGTATATTAATTACTTGGCAGATGGTGTGTTGATAAATACCGATTCAATATTTGCTAGCCTCGTTTCTGTAATTGCTGCTCAATTATCAATAGACACATCAACAAGTAAAGTTGAAATCAGATATAAGATTGATGAAAGGTCTCCTACAATTTGAATTCATAACGATATGGGAGTAAAAGTGTATATTGAAACCAAAAAGGAACATAGAGATATGTCAAAATACCCTTTATGTGTCACAACAATTGAATAGGTCAACTTAGAGAGTGATTCCACCTTAATTCCATTATTATGTTCAGAACTTCAGAAGACATGAGGATTACACACAATTCATACTTTTCTAATGCATTTAGTGGTATCGATGATGCGCTAGAGTTAATTGGTTTTGGATCATGTGAAGAAGTTGATGAGCAAGAAGAAATACAACCAGACATCATTATTAACCCCAATCAATCTTTTTTTGAGAAAGATCAAGTTTACAAAAATAAATATGTCCTTACCAGTGCACTAAAAAGTCATTCCATTCTTAAACACTTCGAATTCAAGACATTGAGATCAAGTTCAACATGGTAAGACTCAAATTCAAGTTAGTTTATACTATTGATTGTCTATTAATAATTTTTTTTCAACAGCTATTCAACACAATGCCTCGGAGAAAACTTTAGTTGGAATTTATGCGCTTCAAGCGTGAATGAATCTCAAATGTTCGCTATTAGATATTTTGAAAGAGAACACACGTGTTTGTTGCTGCATAATTCATTATCAGAAAGACAAGCAACAAAGACAGTTCTTGGGAGTTGCCAAATGTATTGATCGAGATGCCAACTACACACCAAGAGATATACAAAATGACATGTTACAGGAATATGGTGTGCGGCTCACATATATGCAAGCTTGGAGAGCTAAAGAAAAATCTCTTGAATTAGTTTAGGTGATCCAGCTCAATCATATGGAAAGTTGCCAAGTTACTTTCACATACTAGAGGCAACTTACCCTGGTTTTTATATAAGATTTCATAAATCAGAGGATGACCATTTCCTATATGCATTTGTAGCTCTGTTTATATCGATAAAAGGATGGGAGTATTGTAGACCAATTGTAGTTGTTGATGGAAATTTTCTAAAAGGAGCATACAAAGGTATAATTCTAACAGCTAATACCTTAGATGCAGCAGGTGAGACTTTTCGAATACAATACTAATGCTTCTATAAATGAAATTCTAATTTGTATTAAGAGTTTGCACAATGTATTAAAAGTGTATTATATATGAAATAAAAATATCTTAAAAATATATTAAAAATGTATTAAACATTATACCTGATGCAGGGAGTATATTGCCTCTTGCCTATGCCATTGTTGATTCAGAGAATGATGCATCTTGGAGGTGGTTTTTTGAACAATTCAGAGAGGCATTTGGTCAAAGATTAGAGATGTCTATCATTTTGGATAGGGATGCAAGCATTATTAAGGCAACTTCAACTGTCTATGAAGAAATACCTCATTTCACGTGTATATGGCACTTGTTGCAAAACATAATGAAAAACTTAAGAAAAAGTCAGAAAAAGGTAACAGAATTGTTCTACTCTATGGCAAAAACATACACCACGATAGAGTTTAATCAACATATGGCAATTGTTGAGAAGATAAACAACAGGATTAAAGACTTCTTGATGAACGTTGGATATAACAAATGGTCGCGTGTTCATGCTCAGGTAAATAGGACTTGGATAATAACATCAAACATTGCAGAATCAGTCAATTCAAGAACAAGTAGAGATGGGCATAAAATACAAAAAACCGAATTACCAAACCGAACTGGCTATTTCGGTATTTCGGTATTCGGTAATTAGGTTCGGTAGTCGGTACCAAAAGTCCACAATTTCGGTATTCGGTTTCGGTTACGGTATTTATTTTTTTCCCGTTCGGTATTTCGGTAAATACCGAATACCGTAATTAATATGACTAGTCCACTATTAATAGTCTATTATATGTCTGTTGGGCCTAAGCCCTTTAGGAATTATTTTAGGGCAGCCTAAATCCCTAACCCAATAACCCAACAGCCCAGTCTAACAACATTACAACAAAAATCCATTTAGGCTAGGGTTAAATTTTATTCTTTCTTTCTGTTTCTCACTTTCTCTTCTTCTCAATTCTCTCGTTCTTCACTTCTTCTTCTTCTTCAGTTCTTCACTTCTTCAGTTCTTCTTCACTTCTTCTCAGTTTCTCACTTCTCAGTTCTCGTCGTCAACTCGTCATCAGTCATCACTCATCAGTTGACAGTCATCGTCTCACGGGAAAGTAAAAAAAAAAAAGAAAAAGTAGCTTCACAGGAAAGCAAAAGCTTTTTTGGTTATGGCTGAATCTTCTTCAACAAAATTGGTATAAGAAATTAGTGGCTTTAGAGTTTATCGGGAAGAGGTTCTGAAGGCGAAACAGTTGTACGAGTCTATCTGGATATCACGAGCCTGAACTTTGGAGGGACAGATCAGCAGGTTCGGGGCATTAAGCTGATTTAGACGAGCTGAATTTTTTTGAAGCTCAGGCAAGTTTTCTTCCACCAGCGTTATTTGTATATCTGTTGAACATTGCTCTTTGTATGAAGAAAATGAAAAAAATCTAAAGTTTTGATCTTTTCGGCTTTTCCGCAAGTTTACAATTGCGCTAAACTCAGTTTGGTTCTCGTTGGTAATTAATTTGTTGATTCATTTTTCTGTGCAATTTCAACATTTCTAAGCAGTTTAATTTGTTAAATTTGAACTTTTAATTCAGTTAGAACTTAAAAATCACGGGCTTTTTGCTTTTGGGCATAGATGAAGTGAGAAAAAGTATGTGGTTCTAGACTTGTAGTTACTTGATAGATTGTTTAAGTATAGGGAAATTTTGGACTGTGTTCTGACTTCTGATAGCATTTATTGTTAGAAACTTGACTTTTAAAAGAGTTTTATTTCTACATTTTTCCTGTTCTGTGTTCACAAGGAAAAGAAGCTAAGTGATGTAATTATAAGTTAATGGAAAAATCATATAGCAGCATTCTTGGTTCTCTATTTTTCAGTTTGTAACTTTAATGTATTGAATACTGCATTTTCCAGTGTATGTATTGTGCTATGATAGGAAGAATGAGATTGAATCTACATTACCTGATCAAAGTATCCTTCTTTGTTGCTTTGTTTCTTGCTTCCTTTCTTTCAAATGAAAATGATTGTTAATTTATGTCTTATAACATTTGTAATCTCTTCAATGTTTAGATGGAAGATGAAACAAGTCGAACGACCAATGTCATTGGAAGCGCACCTTTGGCTCTTACCGAGTCTCTTGATTCAACAATAGAAGTTCAACAACATGCAGTGACGGTGAAGAGAAAAGCTATAGAATCAAGATCTGCTGCTTGGCCGCATTATGAGAAACTCATAGAAGATGGAATTAATAAAGCTAAGTGCAAGTATTGTGGTAAAGTTCTCTTAGCTGATTCAACTAAAAATGGAACAAGTGGACTGAATAAACATTTGAAAACTTGTCCTAAAAATCCAAATAAGGTTAACAATTTCAATTCCAAGTACAAATAATCAAATTTAAACTTTCCCTTAGAAGGTGAAATGCGTGATGGGGCAATTTGGACTTTTGATCAAGAGGCATCTCGGAGGGCTTTAGTTGAGATGTTAATCCTTGATGAACTTCCTTTTCGTTTTGTTGAAAAGGAAGGTTTTAAGAATTTTATGAAAAAAACCCAACCTTTATTTTGAGTTCCCTCCCGTAGAACAGTGACTAGGGATTGTTATCAAGTTTTTGGTGAAGAGAGACAAAAGTTTATGAAGTATTTGAAAGAAACATCACCGAGAGTTTGTCTAACCACAGACACATGGACTTCTATTCAAAGAATAAATTATATGTGTTTAACAGTACACTTTATTGATAGTGATTGGCTTTTGCATAAACGAATTTTAAACTTTCAGGTTGTTACTAGTCATAAGGGTGACAAAATGGCCCGTTGTATTAGTAAGTGTTTCCTTGATTGGAAATTGGAGAAAATAATCACTATAACTGTAGATAATGCTTCTTCTAATGATGTCATGGTGAAAGAGTTACACAAACAAATGGTTAATTGGGAATCTAACATGAAATGTGGTAACCATCTTCACGTGAGATGTATGACTCACATTTTGAATCTTATTGTGCAAGATGGCATGAAAGAAGTTGGTTCATCGATCAAACGTGTTAGGCAAATGGTGAAATATGTTAGACAATCTCCCATATGGATTAGAAAATTTGAGGAATGTTGTGAACTAAAAAATATAGACAGTAAGAAGTCATTATGTTTAGATATTTCAACCCGGTGGAATTTGACCTACTTGATGTTGGATGCCACACAACATTTTGAGAGTGCATTTGATTACTTTGATCTCGAAGATGGTGGATTGTCAACTTATCTTGCTAATCATGTTTGTGAAGATGGAAGTGTTGCAGGTGTACTTGAAAGTGATGATTGGCAAAAGGTGAGAAATATGGTAATATTTCTTAAAAGATTTTATGATCTAACTGAAAAGGTTTCAGGTTCACTCTACGTCACTTCTGCTGGTCACTTTGAAGATATAGTTGAGCTTCACAATCATTTAAGAGAGTGTATGGAAGACAATGATCCTTCTTTGTCAAAAATGGGAGAAAAAATGAAACAAAAGTTTGTCAAGTATTGGGGTGCTCCGGAAAAAATGAATAAAGTGCTTTTTATTGCCTCTATCTTAGATCCTCATAACAAACTTGAGTATGTTGGCGACGCACTTGAGGATATGTTTGGAGATGAAAAGGGGAGTGAAATAAAAGATGAAATGGTGACTTACATGAAATCTATGTTTGAAGAGTATGTAGCAAAATTATCTAATGTATCTCGACGCCCAGCTACTCTCTCTGATTTATCGGGTCAGACATCAGATTCATCTATCTCTAACACTAGCACAAAATCAACAAAAGTAAGAAATAGGATCCAAATGAAGAGGAACAAACTAGATGGTACAGGTTTGGGTAGTAAGTCGGAGTTGGAAAGGTATCTTAGTGAAGAACTAGAGCCGACTGATGATGACGACAATTTTGATATCTTGTCGTGGTGGAAAGTTCATTCTCCTAGGTATAAAATTCTTTTCGAGATGGCTCGTGATGTGTTGGCAATTCCAATTTCTAGTGTGGCATCGAAATGTGCCTTTAGCACCGGGGGCCGTATTCTTGATTCATTTAGGAGTTCTTTGACTCCGAAATTGGTGCAAGCTGTTATTTGTCTTCAAGATTGGCGTCGAAATGAGCCTTATCCCATAAATGTTGAAGAAGATTTTAATGATCTTATGAAACTTGAACTTGGTGTGTTTTTTAGTTTCGATATTTTATTTTTATATTTTTTTACTTTGTTTAATTGTTGACACATTTTAAATTCTTTTTAGCTATGGATGATATTGACTTGCATTGTTTAAGCTGAAAAACAGTAAAAGCAGATTTTGGACTCTATTTCCTCTGCTGCTACTGTTTCTGACTTCTGATTTTGGAGCTGCTTCAGGTGGTGGTGGTGTTGTGTGTAGTGTGCTGCTGCTGCAGGTAGTGTTGCAACTTATGTTGTTTATTGTTGTTGTGTGTTGCAGCTGAAGCATTTTGTTGTTGTTATTGCATGTTGTATGTTGTTGCAGGTGCTGTTGTTGTGTTGCTCCTGCCAATTATTGGCTTATTGCTGCTGCAGTGCAGCCTGCAGGTGTTGTTATTGCTGATTGTTACTTATTTTGGTGGCTGTTGTAGGGAGCTACTGCAGGAGGTGGTGGTGTTGTGTGTAGTGTGCTGCTGCTGGGTGTAGTGTTGCAGCTTATGTTGTTAGTTGTTGTTGTGTGTTGCAGCTGAAGCATTTTGTTGCTATTGTTGCATGTTGTATGCTGTTGCAGGTGCTGTTGTTGTGTTTCTCCTGCCAATTATTGGCTTATTGCTACTGCAGTGCAGCCTGCAGGTGTTGTTGTTGCAGGTTTTTGCTTGTTTTGGTGGCTGTTGTAGGGAGCTGCTGCAGGAGGTGGTGGTGGTGTGTGTAATGTGCTGCTGCTGGGTGTAGTGTTGCAGCTTATGTTGTTAGTTGTTGTGTGTTGCAGCTGAAGCACTTTGTTGCTGTTGCCTGTTGTTGCCTTTTAGTTTTAGATTTTATTTTAAGATGGTTTGTGGTTACTTATCTTGTAAAAAAAATACTTGCATTTGTGTTTATCTTATAAGATGCAGAAATTTTGGTATTACCGAATACTGTACCGAACCGAATTTTTATTTACCGATTACTGAATTACCAAACCGAAGTTTGAAAGTTCGGTATTTGGTATATACTTTAAATTACCGATTACCGAATTATCGAATCTAAATTTTGAAAATACCGAACCGAATACCGAACGCCCAGCCCTAAGAACAAGACATGCCAAAGTTCTTATAGTCTTACACCTTCTAGAATTCATGAGACAACTTGTTCAAAAATAGAATAACAACAACAAGTCAAAGGCAATATTTTCAGGATTTTACCTTAGGAAAAAGTATGAAAAAATTCTACAACGTAACAAAACTGCATCGGAGAAATTAAGAGTATGGTATCTGTAAATTTATTTTTGCTAATATTTTTTCTTTTGATTCACATGTAACATCTCTCTTGCTTATATTTCTTTTTATTTTTAATAGGTTAGGGAGACAAATGAATATGTGTATACAGTACTTGATGGCATTACATGATTCACGATATGTCTTCAATAACGTACATGCACATGTGAGAGATTTCAATAGGATGAGTTGCCATATCCACATGCTTTGGTTGTTTTAACAACAAAACACGCTGATTATGAAAAATATTGCTCTGATTACTACACAAGAGGGAATTTATTGTGGACATACCAGTTTCACTTGAATTCTCTCCCAGATGAAAGCACCTGGAATATACCAACACACGTTCTTGAAGAGGTTGTACTTCCACTCCTTTGAAAGAGACCTCCTGGGAGGACAAAATATAAAAGACACACGCAATTGAGAGAAGATGGATTCAAAAAATTAAAAATAACATGCAGCAGTTGTGGACAACAAGGTCACAATAGGAAGACTTACAAGAATGTTAGGCCTTTGAATTAAGAATAAAGAATGACACTTGAAATAAAGAATAAACTCTGTTTGTTTTAGGTCATTAGTTTGCTACAAGAATTCATTTTTTAGTTCGATTTTAATTCATATTTTTTGGTTTATAGATCACTGAAGGCTTTTTCATTAGCTACAATTTTCATTCGTGTCTAATTATCTTCTAACTCAATTTTAGTGTGTATGTAATTCATTTTTAGTTCAAGTCTAATTTATTTTTGTGTTCTATAGATTACTGGAGGCTTTTTTAATAGCTACATTTTCCATTCTTGTCTAATTCTCTTCTAATTCAATTTTAGTGTGTATGTAATTCATTTTTGTGTTTCTATAGATCACTGAAGGCTTTTCATTAGCTACACTTTTTATTCTTGTCTAATTCTATTCTAATTCAACTTTAATATGTATGTAATTTATTTTTCATTCAAGTTTAATTCATAACGTAGGTTTCAGTTTGATAACACTACTGAAACACATCACTGAAGGCTTTTTCATTAGCTATACTTTTTATTCATGTCTAATTCTCTTCTAATTCAACTTTAGTGTGTATGTAATTCATTTTTGTGTTTCTATAGATCACTGAAGGCTTTTTCATTAGCCACACTTTTCATTCGTATCTAATTTTATTCTAATTCAACTTTAATATGTATGTAATTTATTTTTCATTCAAGTTTAATTCATTTTTTATTCAAGTTTAATTCATAATGCAGGTTTTAGTTTGATAACACTACTAAAATGCTTTAACATTAACGTAGCTATGTATTGCATTATAAAAAAAGAAGAAGATATATTTTACATGAACAAAAAACTATATTAAAAGTGTATTTTACATGTACAAAAATCATCTTAAAAATGATAGCACAAAACAATCTTCAAAACCTAACTAATACATCAGCTATAATCTGTTTTTACACAACATAGTTTTCATAGATATTTTAACTAATATAACTACATTTATTTATTTATGTGGGCTTTCGTCTTCACTTTGAAGGTTACTCTTTTGCTTCTTCACTGCATATTCCCATAGTAGAGCCCCAAACCTCTTTCGGAGACTGTCTATACTTAGTTGTTGATTTGCAATATAGGGCCATTGCTTACTAACTCTGCAAATGCAGCCACAAAAACTCCACAGTCCCTACAAAATTTAAAATATAAAATCATTATAAAAATACTATTGAGTTTAATAAGACCAATACAAAAGATAGTATTTATTTCATAAACAATTAAACTTACAATTAATCTTCTTGTTGTCTAGGAATCCCTTCAGTTATGAACTTAGATTCAATGAGCTCAAACTCATTTTTTCCCATTGTATTTAGGTGATTTCTTCAATTTAGGACACTTATCATAGAACTTGACCACACTCAAGTAGTATGGTAAAACCAATGAAATCATGCCAGCAACATTTTGAGTCAGAAAATTCATCCCCCTGTAGATGGAAATGAATCATACACCTTCAAAGACCTTTCAACAATATCAAACACAACAAAAATCCAATGATAACCCTTTTTAATGTTTATTGGAAAAAGAACATAATCCACTTTGTCCCATGGGGTGCTTGCCAAGAAACGGTGTCCGCATATATACTCAGCAATAGCATCCGAAGCTTTAATTCCAAATTTCTTATTATTTTCATGAGCTTCATAGAGTTGAAAATAAGATTGAGCAATCTTTTTCTTGAATAGACAATCAGTAGTTGTAAATCGAATATTATTATTGGTTTCATACTTTCCCTTCTTTCTAATATAATAAAAAATGATGTCAAGATGCTGCAAAAGATTTAAAATGATGTCAAGTGTCAGATAATATTTCAAATCTGTAGCAAGTTCAATTCAGTGAGCTCATTAAAGCTTGTCCAGAAAAATGGGAGAAGAAGTTGATTCAGAAAAATGAGAGTGTTCACCTGGAGTTTACATAACTAACCTCATCATTCCATGCTTGACCAGAATGTTCCAATTTGAAAAACCATTCTTTTGCTTCTACATTGCAAACACCTAATTCAAATGCTGGCTTGAGGACATTAACAACTTCTGGATACGGTTTCTTTCCCCTTTAAAGCATAAAAAATGAAATTTTCAGTCAGTTAACTCATTTAAACTAAAAAAAAAATTTGACATATAAAATAACAAACATTAATAAATTACCTCTTTTTTGTACCCGTATAAAGCCACGAAGTGAATGAATCTATCAAATCAGATTCATCATCTACTCCGATTACAAGTGAAAAGGGGTGTTTTATCTCAAATATTTGGCGTGTTACACATATAGTCCCTCTAGATTCAAAATATTATATATAAGGAGATTTAATTGACTTTCCTAGAATTTTTTTTATTGCCCGCTTCTTCGGTGTCGCTTTCTTTTTATTTTCATCAACAGTGGCTTTCTTTTTCTTTTTCTTTTCCTCAATAGTGGCTGCCTTTTTATTTTTGTTTTCCTCAACAGTGGCTTTCTTTCTTAGATATGATGCTTCTGCCTTGCGAATTTGGGAAAGATCTTCAACACACAACATGAAGTCATCAAGCGTTTGAGGAGTTTTTTGACTACCCTTTGCCGCATAGGCATCAGTAGGCACCACAATCTAGTTTACCTTTGTTAGCTGCACTACTATTAGGTTGCGCCTCAACTGAATTAAGATCAGCAACCTCTTCTTCTATATACAAAATAAATCTTTTAGTAATGCATTAAGGGAGGAGCAGGTAGAGTAATTAGAGATCAAAGAAGTTTATTTGAACTTTCAAAATAAAACTAATACCATTTATATCAGCAACAACCTCAGATAAAACTTGTTTAATAGTAATTCCTACAACATCTTCATCTGTAAGTAACATGAACAATTTAAACAAAGATGAATGAAAGTATATGAAATGTGTATTATATTTGTATTAAACCCTTCATTACCAAATTTTCTTTCAAAATTTCCAACAGTACCAAATTTAACGAAAGCTTTAAACACTTGAGATTTTTCATGCTGAGCTGATTCTACAACTCGAGTGTCATGCCCTCTTGCCACATGTATTGATGCATCAACACAAGGAAAAAAATATTGTGTGTAATTAAAATATATTACAAGAAAAATATGTGAATAAAAGTTTGGGGAAAAGCAATATGGTAATAGTGTCAAAAAAAACCTTGACTGATGTATTTAATTTAACTTTCTTAAAGGGTGTACCACACCCCAAAAATTTACTTATTTTGGACTGGAGGGAGTAATAATCAGAAACCACCTGCTTTGATATGAGAAGTGCTCTACCAGTTTAAGATACTTATTACAAGTATCCATCAGAAGTTGTTTTTCTGTTTCAATCAAAATTATCATTTACTTCTTTTATTTAGACACCAAGTTATATTCTAATTTCCAATTGTTCATCTACGAGTAATGAGCTTCATTATGAAGACCCGTTTAAACCAGATTCTGAAGCTACATAACTTTAAACAACCTCCAACTAAGACCTTCATCAAAAGAATACCTTTTAGCTGAGTTGCTCAAATGGATTTAGCCATCAGCTATATTTTCTAGCATATTTGGTGCCTTGTAGAAGGAGAGACATAAGAATTATAATTGCAAGGGCTTAGGCCAAACTTTTGCTTGTAAAATCTTTGTTCACTTTAAAGTTTATGGCAAGTTACTGAGTAGAGGTCTACTACCCTTACCAAATTTTAATGTATTAACAATCTGAGACCTACTATTGTAGTTATATAGATTTGTGGTGCATTTTTGAATATTATATAAGGACACATAAAAACAAATATATCTCTTGAATATCCACACCTTCATTGGTTTAATTATAGTTTCAAATGCATATACGCATGTCACCTTTTATTGTTTTTCCCGTCCCTTGACCAAACTAACTCTTCTTGGTGAACCTTAAGGAATATGCATCAAATGAAATACATCTTCAAACCAGCTAATTTGAGCTTGACCATGATAGGCTTTACTGCTAATATGATGGCTAACTTTAGCAAGTGAATTTCATGCTAAGTGGGAAATAATCAATTTTGGCAGATAATGTTCTATGTTGCTCAGCCTCCTCAAAAATACAATTAGGTGCGTGTTGGATCCTCCAAGAATAGTGCATTTTTGGAAGACCCAATTTGGATGCGATAACATTTTTGGAGAGTCTAAGCAAAATATGCCATTTTTGGTTCCTGGAGGAGAGTAAGGGAGAAGGAAAATTGAAAAAGCCAAATGGACAATTACCCAGCTATCCTGCTGTTATTTCAATTCCCTAATTTATTTCACTACCAAACTTGGGAAATGGATGACACCTATCCACTTTTACTTCCACTCCTCTTTATCCCAAGTTACACATAGCATTCGATAAGTATAAGCATTTCCATTATCATGGGAACAGAGAATTTTTAACATATTAAAAATCTCCAACTTCAAACAACAAGCTCTATTACAATGAAAACTCTCCTCCATCTCATTTACATCCAATTTCTCTATTCAAGATACTTTAACCAAATTTATGGAGTGAAACAAAAGATGATTAACTAGACACTACATTAGAGTATGGAAATCACTAAAGCTAAAATATATAGGAAAGTGCTAGTCAATGTCACTTGAAAACTATAGCACACAAACAATTTTATTTGGTAAAAGAACTCATTCACATTAGCACAGAGAATACAAGCACACAATCTACTATTCAGCTCCGCAATGCCTATGATTATGAATAGTAACACTAGCAGCTAAACCATATACAACAACAATATACCCTATGTAATCCCACAAAGAAGGTGTGGGGAAGGTAGAGTCTTCGCAGACCTTTTCCCTACTTTGGGAGGTAGAGACAACTTTAGTATGTATGTAATTCATTTTTGTGTTTCTATAGATCACTGAAGGCTTTTTCATTAGCTATACTTTTTATTCGTTTCTAATTCTATTCTAATTCAACTTTAATATGTATGTAATTTATTTTTCATTCAAGTTTAATTCATTTTTCATTCAAATTTAATTCATAATGCAGGTTTCAGTTTGATAACACTACTAAAACACATCACTGAAGGCTTTTTCATTAGCTACAATCTTCATTCGTGTCTAATTCATAAAAATATAACCCCTCTACATTAGCACAGAGAATAAAAGCACACGGTCCACTATTCAGTTCCAAGGTCTATGATTATGAATAGTAACACTAGATAAGTAAAAACTCTAAATAGTAAATAAACTTAAGTCCCTGCCAGAAAGTATAACAAGATAATATAGATGTATTTAAAATATAAAAGAACCTCCATTGAAGTCTAATCCACCCGAAAATGTCTCACCAGCCTTTTTGTTAGATGATTCCCTGGCTCTTCGAGTAAAAGAACTGTTGATGTCTCTCCTAGCAAACAACAAAGAAATATCCTTCAATAATTATTTGTTGGAATTCATCACAAATTCTTTTATTTGAATAGATTGTAAGTCTATCTTCTCTTCAAGAGCTTTGTGTTTTTCATTCGCCTAGTATATAATTAAATATAACACAAATATTAGAATAACAGTTTTGAAAAAGATAAAGCCTAAAGGAAAGTTAGCTTATATCTTTACAAGTTCTTTTCTCAACTCTATAACCTCCCTGGTCAACATATCTAGACTATGCTTTGATCGTTTCGGCTCCAATTTCAAAATTTTAGAATGGTAATCACGAGGTTCAGAAAGCCTCAATTTAGATACCTCATCTTCAATCGCCACTATATTCTCAAACTAAAATTAAAATATAGAAACAAATAGATGTATTAACTTGAGTTGAACTAATATATATATGTGTCATAAATTGTATTAACTTTGTATAGATACCTTGAATTTCGTAGGCATGACGATGCCATTTTCAATATGCTTTTTCCAAGGACTTTCAGCAACTGTTTTCCACCTCTAAATTCTTAGAATAGAATAAGAAATTCGAAGAGCTAAATCTTCATCGACTCTATAACAACACTCAAAAATCCAAATTTGAAGGGCAAGAGGCAATCCACCTAATCTATAGTACTGATTGGTTGAATTAAGCTTGTGCCTCATATTATCAAGCAACTTCTTGTAGATATCTAAAACTCACGGGTAAGAATTGAATTGTCCACTTTTCATAAGGTAGAAATCTCTATTACTAATTTGGTATTCATTGTTCTCATATGAGAACAAAAATCATTAATAAAGAACAAAATAGCTAGTGAAACGGTGGAATCATCATCTATGAATTTTTTTGATAAAAATAACTTGCGTAGATGATTCTTTTGAACAGTAATTTATTCAAGGAAATAATTGCTCAACAACCGACAAGGAGAATCTGGAACATTAACAGAGCAACCATCACTAATATAATTTAAGCCTGTAATTAATCCAAATTCTCTAAACCCGAAAAATAGCATCTTCTCATTTAATTCAACACCAAATACATCATCTGGTGTGTGTTTTAACTCCCTATTCATAAGGCAATAAATAAGTTAGAGTTGTGTGGTCACTTTCGGAAGGACAAGAAAGTAACCAAAATAAGTATTCCTAAACAACTCGAGCTGTTTTTCAGATAAAAAAAGTTTTATTTTCTCAATCACGTCATGATTAGTATATGACGACCACCTACTTGAAGAATACAAAACATCTGGATGTCACTAGAATTTACGATCCTACATATAAATAATATCAATCTATCACTATAGATAATTATATCTTAACATGAACCCTCAAATAGAACTTAAAAGATATGTGAGATTTTAAGGAAAGAAGAGTAGCTTTATCAGTGCTAATATTAGCAAATTCTACCCATGACTGTTTTTATATTGGAATGTCTTTTATATGACAGTAATTGATAATACAAATCAATGATCTTAGAAGATCAATTTATTGATATCAAATCTGCCTTTGGTCTTAAGCTCAACAATAAGATAAGATAAATACAAAAGATTAAGGGATTATGAATCTAACGTAAGAAGTGATTTCAAAACAGAGAAACTGCACTCGACAATAAATCAAAATTTTATCAAACTACACTTGATTTAAAGTGAACATACAGAGATACTGTAGAGTGTAGATATATAAAAAGGAGCTAGTCATGCAATAGTTATACATCTAAAGATTTCTTCAGCAATTTAGGAAAAAGGAAAAGAAACAAACATGACTCCAATGTAAAATAAAAGCAAATCAAATATTTCATTTAAAAATGAACTACTGCTAATGTGTACTCCTCAAGTTTCAAGGAAAACACATCATCACAAACATACTAAACTTTAATGATCGCTTTACTTTTTGCAAAAAAAAAGATATTACTATTTCATTTTCACTCCTCTTTTAATAATGGAAAACTCTTTAAAGCAGTCTTAGCTTAGATTAAATTATTCTCATTGAAAAACTAATAGTTGTGAGGGAGAATAAGCTTGAACAATCATATGGTAAAGAAATCTGTGTTGGATTAATTTTTTCCTGCAGTTTTTGCTGGTCTACATGTGGCTAGTTCTAAAAACATTAGATTTATGGGAGGATTATGAATGAGATTATTGATTGTTCCAATAAGTAGGAAGATGCTAACATAGGTTGCATATTAGAATTAAAGATTACTGTCTCTAGTTCTCTTCTAATTCAACTTTAATATGTGTGTAATACACATTTTTGTTCAAAGTTTAATTTATTTTTGTGTTGTACAAATCACTAAAAACCTTTTTCATTAGCTATAGTTTTCATTCGTCTCTAATTCCCTTCTAATTCAACTTTAATATGTGTAATACACATTTTCATTCAAAGTTTAATTCATTTTTGTGGTGTACAGATAACTGAAAACATTTTTCAATTAACTACAGATTTCATTCATCTCTTATTCTCTTCTAATTCAATTTTAATGTATGTGTAATACATTTTAGTTCAAAGTTTAATTCATTTATATTTATTTATTTAAAAAAATTAATAAATTGTAACACAAAAGATCTAACAATTCATGGCAAAACTCCCAACAATCACTGATGTAATAAACTTGAGCAAATAAATTTAGACTATAATAAAAGTATCAAATACACAAATATTTCTTCAACATCTAGCACACAAGTTCAAAACAATAACAAACTAAGAAAATACACATAAACGGATTAAAAATATTATCAGTTAAATAATGTGTTTGTAGAATGACATACCAGATATAAATTCTCCGGTAAAACCATATTTTTGCACAATCGATTTCAAATATTTGGATTCTTCTCCTGAGCAACTGTAGTTTTCACTTTCTTTGACTAAAATTGAGAAGGTAAATCCTCAAAATCATCATCACTGTCAACAAATTTCTTAGATACCGATGCAACATCAACTCATTTTCTTTTCGATTTAGATTTAGAACTCAATTCACTGGTTTTTTTCTTACTTCTACCACCCTTTTTCTTTACATGCAATGCTTAGAAATTTTGATTAACCTCACCACCATCTTCTTTTGGAGATTGATTTACAGAAATTCCCAAACTAAAAGTTGGACCGACATTCACTTCACCATTGTCGATTAAATCAACAATTCGAATTCTTAGGCTTCTTCTAGGAGATTTCTGATCTTTTATTATAATTGTGCACCTAAAACCTATGAGTTTCGTATGAAATAAATAAAAAGATGAAGAAATAAGGAAAGAATGAAGAAGAGATGAAGGAATAAGAGAGAGAGACGCAGAAACTGAAGAAAAACCCTTAGAGAGAGAGATAACGCCCTTTTCTTTTCCTCAAATAAAAAGTTTATATAATGTCTTCTTTAATTAAAATATTATTATTGATTGTTAAAAATTATAATAAAATAAAAGTATATTTAAAAATAGTAAATATTTTTTAAAACATATTCAATTAAGAGCCCGTTTGGATGGGCTTAAAAAAGTAACTTTTATGTATGAAGTGCTTTTAGAACTTTGAAGTGCTGAAAGTTATTTTTATAAATAAGCAGTTGAGTGTTTGGATAAAAGTGCTTATGATGTGAATTTTAGGGTTAAAAGAATAAAAAAAGATAGTTTGAGAATTTAGTTATAATATAAGGGATATAAAAGTAATTTCCATGGTCAAAGAAAATGACTTTAAGCACTTTGGAAAAAAAAAGTTAGGAATCCTAACTTTTCATTTTTGACTGACTTTAAGAACTTTATGGCTTAAAGTCAGCATTAGACAAACACGTCCAAAAGCTAAAAAGGAGCTTTAAGTTGGTTTTGACCAACTTAAAGCCAATCCAAACGGGCTCTAAGTAATTTTTCCTTTTTTCATAGGTGGCTAATCAAAGAAGTTATGGGCTGTAGCTTTAACAGATTCCAACAATTTCAAAGTCACACCATGGTTTACTACTTGAAAGAATCGAAGTGTCTCAACAGCCATTGTAATAGCTCCCACTACTTGATCATGCTCAGGTCCATGTAATTTTGATAAATCAATGGCCACCAATAGTTGATCATCATCATTTGAATTGATGATTTTCTTGTCAATTAATATTCTTTCATTTGGTGGTTGTATGTATCTTTTTGGTACCATCTTAATGCCATTGTCTACAAGTCCCTTTACTCCATTACTCTTTTGGACCACAAAATCAAACAAGGCATTACCTTCATCAATACTAGGGGCCATATTATATTCTTGGAAATATTCTTTTTCCTCTTTTGGGTTGTTGGTTAATCAATATCTTGTGATTTTCAATGAGGAAGTTGTGCTTCCTGTCTATACCAATTTATAGTAAATGTTTTTTTTTGGTATATAGTCAAATTCTATTTTATATTCAGAAAGCAAGATTTTGTCACTTGAAGTTGTTGGAAATATACTATGATCAAGTTGAACATCAAAAAATATATATGAAATGTAGAAGACATTTTTCTTTGATTCTTTATTCTAACCTTTGCTTGCATTAGTTTAATTGTTGTCTAAGAATCAACCCAAAAACCATATAATAATATGGATGTCCAAGACTCCAATAACATGTAAGGTTCATAAAAGCACGGTTTTGACCCTCAAAGTAGGTGAAGACAAAGAAGAATTTTTGTGCTTAAATAAAATTTTATCCAATTGCAAAGAATATCAATTGCACACTATTCCAAATCAATATTTCTAGTTAGTGAAGTTTTAGGAATAAAATTTAGCCTATCATAATAAGATATATTTCATGTGATAAGATACTTTGAGCCTGTTTGGATTGACGTCTTTTAAGTATTTTAAAGTCAAAATAACTTTTAGGAACTATTGAAGTATTTGGATAAATTTAAAAAATGCAACACTTGATTTTAAGCTAAAATAAAAAAAATAAATCACAAATAAAAAATCAATTCAAACAGGCTCTTTATTAATGACACGTGATAAAATCACACTTTCTTTTTGTTATTAGTCAACTGGAAAAAAGAGTGGTTAGTATCTCCTTATCAAAGAATAATTTTAAATATAATTTTAGATCAAAAGGGTGATTCATCTATTATGGCATGAACCATGATGCCTTTTAGTCGTCAAATTTGAGACTTTGCACCAATGTGAGTGTTTTGTTGTTTGGAAGAATGTATTACAAACCTTTCGTGATGACCCTTAACAATCGAGACATAATATCAATTCTTTGTCACACCTCGATGTACACGAGTTTGGGTTAGGGTTTGTGGGTTTTACTTCATTTACAAGTTGATAATTTATGTTATTTTCAGGCTTGGCTCGATAGAGTTAGAAAAAAGGCAAGCTCCTTAGGCCTCCAAATTTGAGAGGCCTCAATTTGTTTTAGCAATAATAGATTATACCTTTTTTTTAAAAAAAATATCAAGACTATTTATAAAAATGATATATATATATATGTATTTCTTGGTGTTGGTGTATATGTATTTTATTAGTAAAACAAAATATTAAGTGCATATTTTAGTGAATATAAATTGACAAGAATGTGGTCAATTATTGTTGGTGTAACTTATGTAACCGCTAACTCATGCTCTACCTCATTATGCTTTGTAGCATATATAATTTCCAAGGCATAAAATCCTCCATTCATTTACCTAAATCATTATCCATTTTATTCCTATTCAAGACAAGGAAAATTTCCTCACTTATAAATAGTGGTGGTCTTTCTTTGTGAAGGATGGAAGAAAGATGAGAAGTGTAGATAATATTATAGTGTGTAGTAGTGAAAGAGAGAGTTGAGACAAGAAAATATTCTAAGTCTTCAATTATATTCACTTTACAAAAGAGAGTAATTATATGTTGACGGAAGGTATTCTTTTTGTGGAGCGTTGGACTCTTCAACTAATGTAGAGTTGCTTGATTTGTACAACTTTGTTGGGCTATTGTATCCTGGAGGAGACAAGTCAAGAGTATTACTGATGTATCGGTATAGATTATGCCGCAGTGAGATTGAATCTCCTTAAAAGAGAGTGAGATATCCGCGCTTCAGCCGGAATATATTTTTATTCATTTTGTTTATTTTATTTTCATCTCTAATATAATGTAATTGTGGTATATTACACCAATACCTTGTTGTATCTAAGCGGCCAGTATGTGTTGTTACCTTCTATTTCCGCAACATATGAGATAACCTTTGAGTTAGATTTCTTAAGCTTACAGACCGGGTTGGTTTTTGGGGTATGTGCTATCATGACCTCAATTTTTGGATCGTGACAACTTTATTTTGGTTATTTCCGCAATCGTTTAGATCTTTCACTTGAAGACTTATATTTAGTTGTATACGAATAAATTGTTTGAAGGATTCAGCATTATTTGACTCAATTACTATATTAACATGAATTTCAGAATTATCATATTTGTGAACTAAAAACATACAAGTCTTTCTATTTGTTGCATATATATTAACTATACAATCCACAATTTTTGGTACAATGTTTACTCTTTTGGATAAAGGAACTTGTACCTTTGCCAAGCACCCCCCACACTTTGAAATATTTTAAGTTTAGTCTTCTTCCTTTCCATAGTTCATATAGAATTGATTGAGTTTTGTTGTGGGCACCCTATTGAGTTTTCAGTTAGTCCTAAAAATAGCTTCCTCCCAAAATATCTACTGTAAACAGGAACTTATTAATAAAGAATTTATCATCTCCTCTAATGTTTGTTTTTTCCTTTCCTCAATTCCATTTGATTGTGGTATGTAGTGGGTAGTAGTTTGATGAATAATTCCATATGTACAGAGGGAGATGGGTAAATCTATGACACAATGCGCTCACCCTGGCCTCCAATCACGATCGCAGCTGGCTCGAATCAACGCCGATAGCTTGTACTCGTACCCACATCACAAAAACAGATATAAAGTGTAGTATGAGTACCAAAATAACATGTACCCAGTAGGCATCATAGGCCGACTGAGGAAGATAAACAAAAGTAAACTGAAATGCGAGTAAAAGATCACAACCAAAGATAGGGCAAGAAGTAAATTTAGCTATGTACACGAGCGTACAAACAAACAAAGAGAAAGAATCTAACTAAATCCATCAGGATCCCATAAACCCGATGGGTACGCTCGTGCACAAGTAAAGAGTAACTATCTGCACTGACTGTCATAAGACCGACAGATGCAAGAATAGCTGAAGGAAAATGAACGGAGCTAAAAGGATTCCAATAATATCACCATCTCTCAGACTTTAACTGGACCATTCCCAACTCTAATACTCAATCCCAAGCTAAGAGTAGATGAAGACATTGAACTGAAGATTCATTAGGGAATCAAGATTTGAATTACGTGTAAGATGGACCACAGACTTTAATCGGGTAACTGTAGCTAATGAGTCGACACGAGTAAGCTCAACCATGGATTTTGATCGGGTAACTGTAGTGAAGCATCAAAAATGAGTAAGCTAGACCATGTACTTCGACCGGATAACTTTAGCTAAGGAGCCTAATCACAAGTAAGTTAGATCATGTACTTCAACTAGATAATTGTAGCTACGGAGCTGAACACAAGAAAGATGGACCACAGACTTTAACCTGGTAACTGTAACTAGGGGAGTGAATCGAATTAGAATCAGTGACTAACCATGCATCACATGGAGTACCCCCAAACCGAATGTTATCAGCACACCACTCTAGCTCGAACCAAATATAACTGAATCATCGAGAAGACTCCCCAAAATTAAGAACCAAGCGATACAGGATCGATAAGAGAATAGGGCATTATGGAGGTAAGGTCACAAGCTGTGTTACCGCCTAACTAAAGCTCAGACTATCAGATTGAAGTTGGCTATATCAATTACAGGGAGCTAACCGTCCGAAACTACTTTGGAAAAGTTCTAAGGCCCAAGGCACTAAGATCGCACAAGTCTAAGGCAATCACTAGTCTAAGCCTAGACTAAGGCCCAACATGCTTCCAAACATATAACCACATGCACGACATTCACCACAAGGCATGGATGATCAACATTAGTAGAAGTCATGCTTACACAGTCCAACAATTTCTAGAAAATAACACCTAGGGCATGGAATCTAGAAATTTAGCATGATTGACACCCAAACCCCTCCAAACTCATACAATTCAATAGACAATTGACTAAACATACTCAGTCTAATGAGGGGAAAATCATAGCTGTAATGACCCTGAAGGACATTTTTTGAGAATTTTTGTAAAATGACCATTGTACCCCTTCTTTTAGATGCCCCGGGTCATTTCTAATTGTTACCGGGTGTTGATTTTAAGAAAATCTCATGAACAGTTAAGTGCTTGAAAATTTTGAGTTTTCATAAGTTTTAAGTATTAAAAAGTGGTATTTGGGGTCAATTGGAGCTACGAGTCTTGGAATGGAATTCCGTCGATTCCAGCAGCTCCAAAATGTTGAAATAGGCTTAGGAGACTTTACGGAATCAGTTTTGGAGTTTTAATGAAGATTTGAGGCCTTGAGTTGAGAATTTGAGGAACTTTAAGCCAAGGTTTGACTTTGGTCAACTTTTGGCGTTCCGATGCTCGGAATGGAATTCCGACGACTCCTTTGGATTCGGGAGATGGTTTTTGGTCTAGAAGAAGTGTTGGTTGAATTTTTAGAGGTCCCGAGTCCGTTTTTGTATTTTGAAGGCCTAAGTTGGTTTAGTTGCGACTTTTCGAGTTTTGGGTCAACAAAATCTCAAATTCAAATTCTGATGGTTCAATCAGCTTTGAAATGACCAAATTAGGCTAGTAGCACTGTTGGAATAACTATCGAGGCAATCGATACGAGTTTGGGCCATTTTGGCGCTTTTGACTTTGAAAGTTAGCCTATGGTTGACTTTGGTCAACATTCTTAGAAAACGCGCTCGAATAAAAATTCTGACAGCGCGTTTAGTTCCGGAATGTCAATTTTGGTCAGGAACGATCTTTCGTTTGCTTCTCGAGGCTCTCAGGCAAATATCGAGGCCCGTTGTGGAAAATAGCTCTTGGGTGTGGGACACACTTTTTAATAAAATGATCTCGTATCGGAATTCTGAATGCGCCATTGAATCTAGAACATCAAATTTACTGGGGTACATATTTGGTTTATTTTTATCGGATTCCGAACGAATTTCGAGCACCCCATCAGAGATTTTGGATTTTCCAAAATCTCATTTGACAAAAGCTGGTACAATCCCATTTTTGGGATTTTTCTCCAACTTTATAACCCCATAACTTGAGCTTTAGGGCTCCAAATTGGGTTATTCAAAAGGAAAAATTATGAGGTTTTTCGTGGAGAATGCATTGGAGAGATTGAAAACTGATTTGGAGCAATCGATTCAGGTAAAAATCGCGATTTTAATTGCAACTGTGTCTATTTTCGGATTGAGTTTTTGAAGAACTTTGAGTAATTGTTTCTTGACCTATATAAACCCGATTTTGGTGATTCAAGGGTCTAAATTCAAGATAATTTCATGAGAAATCTCGTGGTAATCTTAGAAACGCGAGGAGAAGCTTCGTTTGAGGTAAAAATGCATTTTAAGTTACTGATTTAGTCATTTTTGGAATGAAATTTTGTGGAATTTTGGAAGAGTGTATCTTGGTTAATATAACTCCGTTTTGAGTGATTCTTGAGGCTAGATTGTGGGGTTTTCGCAAGGAACGTCATGGAAATTTGTTTTGATTGATAGATTTTCGTTTTTAAGAAATCGAAGTGTAAAGAGGCTGCCTTATATTGTTTTCTTAGTTTGAAAATGTGGGAATTGATTGTTTGATCATCTTACGTAATTTCCCACCCCGAATTGTGTTATAAAACTGATTTGTGATCTTGGGGTGACGTTTAGAACCTGTTTTGGGGGTCAAATCCAGAATTTTATATGTGGGTACCACAATTCCCATTTTCGACCCCAAAATTGGTCCATCTCCAAAAATTATGAAATTAGTGTCTAAACGACCGTATCGACGTATTGGTTCTATTTTTGAAAGCTTGACAGCGTTCTGAGGCTGTTCGAAAAGGAAAAGCTCCAGCACAGTGAATTGAAGCTCGCGTGTTTATCCTACAGGTAGGCTACGGTTTACCTTATCTTTAGATTAAGCAAGAATATGTGAAAGCATGTTGAAATAATTGGAATTTGGGTTGGGTAGTTTGATTGTATATCTTAGATGTAGAAATCATGCTTTAGGCTTATTATCGGGGTTTTTGGATATTTAGAAGCATGTGTATCTTGTCGTTATTTGTTAGTATTATAAGGAGAGTTGAATGAGAATGTTGTTGACACTGTGGGGTATGTTGTCCTTAGTATATGATGTAAACTTGCTTTAGATGTCCTGGTGTCGTTCCGATGGACTTAGATCCTTGTAGAATGGTGTATCGGGCTAGTGCCTGGTAGTTTGGCCTTGGTTAGGCATTACCCTTGCTCTTAAAAATATCTTCATCCATAAATCGATACAATCATGATTTTTGTGATGCGTCGGCAATATTAGATTTCATGATCGTTAAATTTAGCTCCGGTTCTATTTTTGGCGGCATATCGGTTGATTCATTTGGGAAAAGATTTTTGATACTGTTGTATTCTAGTTGGGAAGTAGAATGTTTGGTATCATGGGATAAATTATCTGTGAGTATCCGGGTATCAAGTCCTGGCCTCCGTTCTTAATTATCGGGGAGCATCTGGGTACTCAGCCTCGGCCTCTACCGACTTGCTAGTATGACGAGCATCCAGGTACCCAGTCTCAGTCTCGATCATACCTATGTATTACGGTGAGCATCCGGGTACCCAGTCCCGACGTTGACCACACTTATGTATTATAGCAAGCATCCGGGTACCCAATCCTGGCCTTGGCCACTTTGAATATTTGGGTGAGCATCTGGGTCCCAATCCCGCCTCGACCCCTAAGTCACCACTAGATCGATTGACTCTTAGAGATTCTGGGTTTGGAAATGATATAGTACTTCGGCTCCTAACATCGCAGATTCTTGGTTCCTAGCCTTGGTAGTTGTAGCTATTCTGCGTACTCGGCGGGCTTATGGGGGTTCGTCCGAGTTTTTATTTAACTTGCGCACAAATGTCCCGATTGGGCTTATGGGGGCCCAGTTGGGTATAGTTAGCTGTAGTTTTCATAGGTAGTACTCTTTTGCCTTTTGATGCTTATGTTGACTCCTATTTAGGCTATTCTTCTTTTTCATATTGTTTTTACCTTTTTTGCTCAGTCGGCCTATGATGCCTACTGGGTACCTGTTGTCTTAGTACTCATACTACACTCTGCATCTACTTTCGTGATGCAGGACCGAGCACTAGCTATCGCCGTGGATAAATCAAGCCTATTGCGGTCAACTTCGGAGACTAGGGTGAGTACTTGGAGTTTTTAGATCATTCTTGTCTCCTTCAGCATGGATGGCCTGTCTTTTGTCTTCTGAGACTAGCCAGTGGTTATATATATTTTCGGTCCACTTTCGGGACTTGTACTCGTATTTTATTTTCTAGTAGCTCTGTACTTATGACTTCCAAGTTCTGGGAGGGATCTTTAGTTGTGTAAAACATGTTTTGGGTAACTTCCGCTTACTCATTCTGTTTACTTTTATAATTCGATACTCTTATTTAGTTTCTTCCCTCAAACCCATTATTTGAAGTTCCAGGTTGACGGGTTGGCTTACCTACTAGAGGGTTATAGTAGGTGTCATCATGACCTGATGAAAAATGGGTCGTGACAGTAGCCTACCTGTAGGCTGACTTCGTGCTCTAACTCACAAAATCAAAGTTTCTTCCTTTCCGAGCGGCCTCCAAATTTTGCCACACTATCACCAATAGAATCACAATGTTTTATCGGTCGTTATGACAATAAAATTATCGAATTCGAAGACAAGCCAATTTTGGAGTCTAAAACTGGATATATAGGACCCACATTCAAAATTCTAGAATTGACCACAAAAACTAGTCCAAAGCAGCACCCCAAGCTCACAAATCAATTTGGTAAATAGAATGATTGGGAAACGACACGAAACGGGTTGCAACAAAAATCCCACAATCAAGCTAAAAGAGCATCTATGGCATCTTCTAAAAGTAGAAAAATTCTCAAAAACAGAACCCCATGATTCAAGTTAAGTACACTACGATTTTCCTTGCGGAAAAACTCAAAAGTTAGCCTCAAAAATTACTAAAAATAGAGTTAGGATGATCAAGTTACAAACCTCTAAAAAATTACTAAAAGAACACTCTGAAAATGGGACGTGCAACAGCTAAGACATCGAATTTACGTCCAACAAAGCTTCTAATGCACTCCCTAAGTCCCTAATACGTTACCCTCGAAATTCTCTTGAAGTTCAACCTTTGAATAGCCAAAATTGATAAAGGAATGAGAGAGAATTTGAGTTCTAAAACATGGAAGATGGCTGATTTTCATTTCTGGTCTTAATTTGAAAGACCAGTTAATTGCTCTTCGCGATCACGGGGACACATGTCACGATTGCAACCAGCTCCCAAAAAGACCTCGCGATCGCGAGGGTCAGGTCCCGCGATCGTGAAGACCAACTAGGTCAAACCCAGCCAACTCTTCATTGCGATCACGATGGCTCCTTCGTGAATGCGATGAGGAAAGCCACCTGCACCAGCAACTGCTGCAACAGCTGATTCTCACTACGTTCGAATACTCCAACGGTGTGCTTGGAATTTATTCGAAATCCCGTGCGCATAAATGAGCTATGCTACCCCACCAAATTTGATATTCCTGACTCGATGGCACATTGAAAATTCTCATATGAGGTAATTTTAATAAAAAATGGGTTCCACACCCAAGTGATTTTTAGCCTATTTTCACAACATACCTCAGGATTTGACCGAAAGCCTCGGGTAGTGAATGAGGGGTCATTCTAGACCAAACTCGACATTCCAGAGCTAACTAGAATGTCTGAATTTTCATCCGAGTGCATTTTTCAAGAATGTTGACCAAAGTCAACTATAGACCAAATTTCAAAGAAAAAACGCTAAATGGTCCTAAACTCATATTGATTGCCTCGATACTTGTGCTGACCTTTCTACTATCCTAAGTTGTCCATTACAAAGTTGATGGAATTATCAGATTTTTGTTCTGAGGTCATTTTCCTGAAGTTATAACCGAAGTCAACTTTTCAAGTTATAAAAGCTCCAAAATAGGGAAACAGGCCTAAAACTCAAACGAACAATCAAGCGCTCGAAAAGTTAGTGCCAGTATGTCATAAATGATCTAGGGTCGATACAAGAATGCTCTAAATGACGGAGTGAATGCTTAAATTCAAAAATAACCTGGAGGGTCATTATAATTTTATAGGCCCTTTATTTGAAATAGTCATCCTATCCTAACCCATTTAACTCGCTAGCCCTTTAGGGTAGGGTTGGGTTGGATTGGATTTGGCCAGCCTATTTTGATAGCTCTATTCATTACTCACACCAATC
Organism: Solanum dulcamara; assembly: GCF_947179165.1. Taxonomy (NCBI): domain Eukaryota; kingdom Viridiplantae; phylum Streptophyta; class Magnoliopsida; order Solanales; family Solanaceae; genus Solanum; species Solanum dulcamara. The sequence continues at coordinate 58,197,533 of NC_077245.1, forward strand.
TAAAATTACTGTTTAAAAAAAAGTGGAGAATACTTTTGCAGATTTAAGGTTAATAAATTTTAGCTCAATTGCCAATAAAGTTATATCTAGAATCTTCCATAAAAGGTTAACATTTAGATCACTTACTAATTAAAGAGTTTCTTTTATATGCACAAACAATTATGCTAATATAGTGGAGAGAATCAATGTTAATACATGAATAAGGAAAGAAAATTCATATATCTAGGATATCCTATATACTATGATTGGAAGAAAATAGCCTATTATATATAATGACATATTGAAGAAGGTGATGAAGAGGATAAATTTTTGGGCCATAAATTATTTGCGAAAACTTTCTAGAGTAATACCATTGGAATGAAAGCCAATCAATGAGTAAGTTGGAAAAAGATGTGTCTAATAAAAAAGAAGGAAATCTTTAATTTTTAGATTATTACATGACATATGAAATATTTTATTTGAAAAGTTATACTGGTACTTTGAGACCATAATATTCATGTGGAGTGCTTATATGAAGAATAAATAATATAAAAACTTTGATCTTATTATTGCTCAAGCTAAAGAAGTACACCTATTTGGATGAAGATGATAATTATTAGAGAAGTGGTAGAACTTTAAATCTGGTGGCAACCTAAGCAGGGCAATTCTAATTTTTGATTTGACAATTAAACTAATCTAGGAGCACTATATCATGTATTATATGGTGTTCTAATTGTTAGAAGATACAACTATCTAATTTTGTGATAGTTGGATAGTGGAATGACAACACGTTGAAGGAAAATCTCCCACGTGAATTGATGCAACACATAATGAAGAACATTTGCACATCCAATAGAGGTTGAAGTTAACAATTCGGCGTGGTGAATGAAAATTACAAATGAAATTTGCATAGTGAAAAATGCATAAAATTATTTGGGATATGAAAGCTGAAAAGAAATATGCAAATAAATTTATATGGACAAAGAGATCACTAATACAAATTTCTTTTGGTGGAGTAGCTGAAAGTTTAATTAAACTTCCTACATATGAAACTTTGAAAAGAAAAAAAGATATCTTACTTGTAGATGTTGATTTTACAGTGATCTAAAATTAAATAAGAAAGCATGTTACATTTATTCCTATCCTCTCCAATAGTTGCAATGATATGAAGAATTGTTTCTACTTGTGAAAATATACAAAATGGAGAAATTCAGCAAACATAAGTCATAGTTAAATGATGGATAACTTTAATTGACCCAAAACTTAAGCCATTTTCCTATGATGTGTCTACTATCATAATGTGAAAACTATAAAACAGAAAAACTGCTTTAAGCATAAATGCAACATGACATTCCATAATTTACTACATCAAAAGCAGCCCATCTTAAATCAATTGATTAGAGTAATATCTCCTTGATTGTATAATGTACATGGAAATTCGCCAACACTCATTCAGAATTTGCACAACTATAAAATCAGGAGTTTAATTAGCTAAGGTATTATATAAATAACCAAGGATAAATACAATAAAATGCAACACATATGGTATTAGTAAAGAGAAACGGAAAGAAACTCTTATAACCTTTACTTGAGAGATACAAAGGGGATCTGATTTTTGCTCAGACACAAGATATACACAAAACAATTGAAGCTATAGAAAGCTCTCTAATATTGCAGAGATGCTAATGTACAAAATATTCAACTAGAGACAAATTCATTAATTCTCAAACATATTTAGTGAACAAGTAGAAGATACCACGACAGATTATAGAGATATTGGAAGAGGTAAGAGATGCAATGACACAATCCCATGCTCATATAGTTCAACATCTTGGATATTAACAAATATTACTTTTGAATTTGATGAAATACTATAAGTGTCAAGTACCAAGATCAGAAAAATATAAAATCCAAGATAATACAACACACAGATCAGGACATATCATCAAAGTCCCATACAGATGAAATATGCATATTTACTTTCTAGCGTTGGTTTTATATCTAGTAATAGTTTGCACAGTTTTTAACCTTTCTTGTAATGTTTTAACTTTTATTTTGATATAATTAAGGCTGAAGGCCACTCGATCAATTAATTTATGACTCAATTATAATATTTTATCACCCAATTTAACCCAATTACCACATTACTTAATCCCCATTGCTTTTTTCTGTCGTCTTCCATGTGACTGCTTATCTTTCTTTCTGCCTCTATCATTCATGTTTCTTTCTTTTCTTTGTTACTTCACCTACAAACCCAAATTTAAGATATTTTTTAGTCTGAGTAAAAGAAAATTCGTTGGATGGATGTTTTAGAAGGAGTTTTTAGATCTTAATTAAATAAAAAAGATTCAATGCAAACTGGCAAACTTTATATATTTTCATTTTTGTTGTGTTATTGGTGATTAATTATGGTGTTAAAATAAAGGTATGTTCTAATATAAACATACTGTATGTGTATCTACATTGTTATATATAGTTATACACTATATATACAATGTTATACACTATTTATACAATATAGATACAGTGTATAATAATGTATAAATATAGTATATAACTATATGTGAATATATATACATCTTTTATATATTATTACATAATATTTATATACTTTCTAACAATGTTGGTGATTTAATGGTAAATTGTCATGATAATATGTCATTAAAAGCAAGTGATGCGTCCTTTTTTCTTTTTGATGAATTTCATATGGATGATTGTGGCGACAAAAAATAATTTTTTAAATTCTTTTCTATAGTGCAGTACATTTATTTAAGAAGCACCTTATATTTTTTTGTCGAACCTTCATATTATTAGTAGCAGGTCAATAGCACCCGTCTTATGACAAAAATATTGTTTTAAAAAGATTAGTTTCTACATATTATGTATTATTTTCAAGCAGTGTTGGCCCACACATACGAAAAAGTCATTTTCGAAGCCCTTTATTATCATCTTGCATTTAGGATCTCTCAAAGAATTACATATTTGTGCTTTTTTTATATATATAAACAGATCTAATCCAAGGATCTTATCCCTCGAGGCGGTGAGAGATTGTTTTAAACACCCCCAAGCCTTAACATAAATAAATACTAATACAAAATTACAAGGAAGGGGACATAGACCTTACCTCCTCTCCTATGGTGGTACACAATTCGACTAACCTGCTAAGGTCGGTCAACTTGCCCCCAATTCTAGAAATAAGTACTAAACACTTAAAAAGAGAGGACTTCACTCAAATACAAGTATATAGAAATTGCATAAACTAGGGAGACTCTCCCCTTACAAAATAAGAAAGGAAAATCAGTAAATTCTAGAACCTATTCATAAGAGCTATAAATACGAAAAAAGAAATAACTAAGGTGAAAAGGTTAATAGAGTACAAGATTAGTATAGAGAAGTGCTATACTCAAAAGAAAAACCAAAACCGAGTAAAAATCTTCAAGGTGGTTTTATAATTCTCCTTAGCTTCTTTCTTCTAAAATTTGCCATATCCAACTTGTCCAAATTGAAGTATCCTCTGACCTCATCTAGTAGCTGTTGTGGTGTGTAGAAATGCTGGGGAATATCACTGTTGTGACTCAATTTTGAAAGTGAGTCGGCTGTATAATTTGCTTCCTTGTAGATATGCTATCATGACCCGAATCCGGGTGTGATGACACTCATCTCAACCCACCGAGACAAGTCAGCCTAAAACTTAACGAAAGATAAATGCAGAAGTAATTAAGATAAAGTAAGGTTTAACTTAGTCAAAAAAAATAATCTCAAAATCCTCCAAGACTGGTTCTTACGTGTACAAGTCACTAATATATTACCGAAGTATGAAATAAAATACAGTCACAATGTGTTTGTCTCTAGAATAGGACTAAAACATAATAAAAGAGTAAGAGGTGTCCGCTAGTTGGATGTAACAACTACCTCAACACTCGAGATAATAGAATCGGATGTAGTATAAAACACTAGGAGATCAAGAATGTCCGGGCTCACAACCTACACAAGTGTAGAAGCAAGGGGTGAGTACCAAACAACACGGTACTCAGCAAGTGGATAACTAAAACCAAGCAAAGCTCAATAGATACAAGTACTCCTGTCATCCCAACTGAACCTCGTTAACTACAACCCGCATAAAACCAACCAAACTCTACACTGTACACAATAATAATAATAATATAGTCCACGAATACTCATCAGTAGTCTCATCAAGTGAATTATATCAATTCAAGTTCAACATATATAGAGCAATAAGTGGTAAACACGAATTCACAAATATCAACAAAATTTGATGCAATGCAATGAGATGATGCATGTCTATCTTATCGGTACACATCCGCTGAATTATAGTGCAAAATCCAGGGGGTTGATTTCTTTCCATGTTATATGCCATAGAGCGTGTGGCCCATCCCTTCGATATACTTATTTTACCATGGAGCGTGTGGCTCGATCCCTTTGTTTCATATCATTTTAAATCTCCGCATAGTATGTAAGAACCAATGCAATCAATTTATGTTCATATGATTCACGATAATAACATGATAACAATAATAATTTTTCCTATCTCATATCAACATAGTCATTTCACATATCCAAAATAAATCCATAATCTCATCACATCAATTCCACCAATACATGTCATTAGATCATCATTTTATACCCCTTATCTCCATTTTAAGGTTAATCATACAATCAATAATCCATTCCAATTCTCATTACTCCCCAGTACACATAACACAATAATACATGCATCTACATGCTTAAACTAAAGTTTAGAAATTCACTTGCCTTAATTAATCAAGCAATCACTTTGAGACTTGAGCCTTTCCTTTCCATTGGGCCTCCTAATCAATGTAATCTAGTCCAATAAATAATCACAATAAGATTTCGAGACTAATAATACCCATATTACTATATGCTTAGGCTAGACCCCAAAAACACTCACCCAATTCTATAGTCAATTCCTAATTATCAAGTCTAGGGTTAGGTCTCAATTTCTCCAAACATCATAAGTCCAATAGAATTTATATAATACAATACACCTAATATTTAATTACATCACCCCATATACATATAAAAATTAGAAGTTGCAGCACGATATTCATTACAGACATTCCCAAACATAAAGCTAAAAAACCAAAACTATATCAATTTATTTAGGAATCCTACGCCCCACCCTTCTATGAATTTTCTTAATTGGATCATCATTATGCCATAAATGTCCCACTACTTCTTGTCCCCATAAACTTACAAAACCACCAAAAGTTACAACAACAACTATGCTTTAACGTTGCAGTTACCTATCTTCTATCTAACTTAATTAATATAATAATGAAATTGGATTTTTCATCTATTCAACATATATTAGCTATAGAAGATTAAACAGTAACTACCAATTATTTATTTACCTGAACATTTAGTACGAGGCGTCCTTCCTTCTCTCGTGTCAGCATAATAGCTGAAGTTGGATTGTGTAATGACCCATTAGGTCATTTTGAGAATGAGTCCTCCTCCTTTTATAGAAGACCCTTTTCATAAATTTAAGTTGAAAATTTCAGACCTTTCGGTAACTTAGGTTAATTAGTTGAGGGATAATTTTAGAGTATTAATTTAAATGGTGGGCTAAAGTGTTAATTTATTTAATATCCTATACCACTTTTCTTATATTTATTAAAATAGATTAGTAGAGTTTGTAAATTTTAATATATAATAAGTTTGAGAAAGACAAAAAAAGGAGTACAATGAGAAAGCGCAGCGGCATAAATTGGAAAAACAAATACGGAGGAAGAAAGAAAAGAAAGCGGAAAAGAAATATAAAGGAGAAGAGAAAATAGGGATTTTCATTCCAAAGCTTCAAGGTAATTATTCTCATCCTTTTCATTAAATTTTTATGTGATTATGAACATATTTTTAGGGTATATTGGTGGAAAAATAATGTTGAAATAAGAAAATATGACCCTAAGATTCTTCACATAAAATCTTGATTTGGGAGTCAAATAACAATCCGTTTTAGCTGAAATTTGACATGTGAGTTTATTTTATCATGAGTGAATATAATCAGAAAGAAATTTCAAATTTGACTTCAATAAATTGGGCTATCCTTTTGACCCAATTTTTGATCCGAAAATAAATATAGCAATATGGGTGTCATTGAATTAGTATTCTTATGAAGATTATGTCTTTGAACATATTTTGATCATTCGGAAGTGTTACAAAAGTCTCAAGTTTTAAATAGGTTATTAAATTTAATTGAGGTAAGTAAATTTTTAAACCTCAGTTTAAGCTTGTAGATGCTTGTATTTCCATGTTATGTGTACTAGGGAGTAATGAGAATTGGACTAGGTTATTGACTGTATGATTGACCTTAAAAATAGAGATGAGGAATATAAAATGGTGATCTAATGACATGTATTGATGGAATTGATATATTGTGATTATAAAATTATTTTAGACATGTGAAATGACTATGTTGATGTGAGATAGGAAAAATTATTGTTGTTGTCATGTTATTATCGTGAATTATATGAACATGAATTGATTGCATTGGTTCTGACATATTATGTTAAGACTGAAAATGATATGAAACGAAAGGGGTCGGGCCACACGCTCTGTGGCAGGTATTATGAAATAAAGGGATCAGGCGACACGCTCCATGGCAGGATATGTATATTAAGGGGATGGGCCAGACACTCCATGGCAGGTAACATAGGCAGAAATGTCCCCATGGGTTCTGGACTGTGATTCAGCGGATGTGTACCAATAGGACAGACATGCATCATTTCATTACATTGCATTGCACCTTTCTGATATTTGTGAATTTGTGTTTACCCCTATATTGCTCGGTATATGCTGAACTAGACTTTATATAATTTATTGATGAGACTATTGATGAGTATTCGTAGACTGTATTACTATTGTTATTGTACAAGTGTAGAGTTGGGCTGGTTTTATGTAGGTTGTAGTTAAGGAGGTTCGGTTGAGAGGACAAGAGTACATGTATCTATTAAGCTTTGCTTAGTTTTAGTTATTCATTTGCTGAGTACCATGTTATTTTTTACTCACCCCTTACTTCTACAATTGTTTAGGTTGTGAGCCCAAACCTGCTTAATCTCCAGTATTGTATTCCACTTCTGAGGCTATCATTTCGAGTGTTGAGGTAGCTGTTATATCTATCTAATAAATACCTCTTACTCTTTTATTATGTTTTAGTCATATTCTAGAGACAAAGACATTGTGACTATATTTTCCTTTCGGACTTTATTAATGTATTAGTGGCTTGTACACATGACAACCAATTTTAGAGGAATTTGAGTTTGTTTTATGTGTGTTTGATTAAGTTAAACCTTGATTTATTTCATTTTCTTCCGCATTTACTTTTCGTTGGGTATTATGTTGACTTGTATTGGTGGGTTGAGATAAGTTCGATTACACCCAGATTTGTGTCATGACAAAATAGTATCAGAGAGCCCCAGGTTCATAGGTCTCACATGTATACAATCCGAGTCTTAGTAAAGTCTTGCGGATTGGTATGGAGATGTCTATACTTATCTCCGAGAGGCTATGAGGACTTTTAGGAAATTTTCCCTTTGTTCTTTAACTTTGTATCGTGCATGGTTACTCATATTGGAACTAAATTTTCGCATGTCCATTCTGACAGATGGCTAGGACTAGAATTATGACTAGAGGTAGAGGAAGGGAGGCACTCCCTGAGGTTGATGTTGGGACCCCAACTAGGGGTAGAGATAGAGGTCGAGCTAGAGTCTGTGGTTGGGGTGTAGAGGCAGGCAGAGGTCGTGCCCGAGGAGCGGCACCAGCTAGAGGTCATGTTTGAGAGATTTCTCTTGATTTATAGACAGGTGCTAGAAAGGAATAGATCCCTACAGAGCTTGCTACTGCACCATTACTTTAGGCCACTTTGATGCGAGTATTGGATGCGCTCGAAGGATTTAATCAGAGTGTGAGGGTGAATGGTACACCCCAGGATTCTCAAACTAGAGCAGGGGCTTAAACCCTAAGGCAGAATCAGATTCCAGTTGTTCAGGATCCGGTGGGTCAGCCACCCACGGGACTTAGAGCTGATGAGGGTGTACCTAGAGTCATATTGACTAACGACGAGCAATGCCAATATGAGAGGTTCCAAAAAATGGACCCTCTACAGTTTCAAGATGGGAGGACTAAGGATGCACATGAGTTCTTGACCATGTGCTGAGATTTGTTGGAGGTAGTAGGGTTAGCTTAGACTCACGGAGTTTGTTATACTACACTTTAGTTACTTGGGACAACCAGAGAATGGTGGAGAATGTATCTGAGTTCCAGGCAAGTTGGGTCACCCTAGATGACTTGGGATGAGTTTGCTAGTGCTTTTTAAGATCATTTCGTCCCCTAGAGTATAAAGAAAGAGAGCCGATTATGGTTTAAGAATTTGAGGCAAGAGGGTCTTATAGTTCTTGAGTATGAGTCTCATTTCTACTAGTTATCTAGACATGCCATGGTTGTCCTTTCTGTTGAGACAGAGCGGATTCGCAGATTTGTGCGAGGACTAAACTATACCATTCGTACAATAATTTTTTGACCCGCCCATGAGGGATCTTCCTTCTAGTCCATTATGGGTACTTTCAAAGAGGCAGAGTTGATGGAGAGAGAGGAGTTTGGGGACCCCAAGAGGGCCTGTACTTCTGGTCAGTTTTTGGGTACCTCATCTGAAGTTAGAGGGTCCTATAGAGGAGGTGATTCCTTCTAGCGTAGAGGACCAGTTCATGCATCTATGCCGGCTTATGAGAATGGTCAGATACCTTGTGGGTCCTATAGTATAGGTCTGAGTTACCAGGGGTCATAACAAAGGCCGGTGAGTCAGGGTGGTTATACAAGTTCTTTAGGTTCATCATAGAAGTTTTTGCATGGGAGAGCATATTATACTTGTGGTGATCCGAATTATCTTTCATGGAAGTTTACATCTCAGGGTCGAGGAGGAACCCAACCTAGTTCTTCAGTTTCAGTTAGAGGACCAGAGCCGCCGGTCAGAGGTAGAGGTAGAGCCTAGATTAGTAAAGGTAGTCGCACTCCTAGTAGGGGTGTGGGTGGTGCTATAGTCACTCAGGGAGGAGGTAGAGGTGTTGGGCAAGTTGGAGGTGGTAGGGGAGCTCAGTGTTATGCTTTTCCAGGGAGACCCAAGGCTGAGGCTTCCAATGCAGTTATCACAGGTATCATCCCAGTCTGCCATCGACTTATATCTATATTATTTGAACCAGGGTCAACATTTTCCTATGTTTTTGCCTATTTTGCATCTGACTTTGATTTGATATGTGACTGTATGTCTATTCCTGTTCATGTTTTTCTACCCGTGGGTGAGCCCTTAGTGGTGGATCGAGTATATTGATCCTGTCTTGTTTCCTTAGATGGGTATGATACTTGGGTAGATATGATTATTCTGGAGATGGTAGATTTTGGAGTGATATTGGGTATGGATTGGCATTCTCCCTATCGTGCTATTCTCGATAGTTATGCTAAAACTGTTACCTTAGCAATACCTGGTGCCCCAAGGATTGAGTGGAAGGGTACTAGTGGCTCTTATCCCAGTAAAGTTATCTCATATATTCGAACTCAGAGGTTGAATGGTAGAGGGTGTATGTCTTATTTGGCCTTTATTCGGGGTACCAGTATTGAGTCACCTCTTATAGAGACTGTTCCAGTGCTTAAGGAGTTTTCTGATATATTTCCTACTAATCTTCCTGGTGTTCCTGAGGATAGGGACATTGATTTTTCTATTGACTTAGAGCCTGACACTAACTAAACCCATTTCTATTCCTCCATATCGCATGGCTCTAGTTGAGTTGAAGGACTTGAAGGATCAGTTGCAAGACTTAACTTACTTAAAAAAATAGGTCAAGTAGTATAGGTATTAAATAAATTAACACTTTAGCATCAATTGAATTAATTATTTAAAATCACCTATCAATTAATTAATTGAAGTTATCGAATAGTCCAAAATTCCCAATTTAAATGTACAAAAGGGATCTGTTATGATAGAAGGAGGATTCGTACTCACAATGACCTAATGGGTCATTACATTATCCACCACTAAATATCATGTTCGTCCTCGAACATAAACTAGAGGAATATACCTGAAGCCTAAAAACGATGGGGATATCTAGCACGCATATTAGCCTCCGTCTCCCAAGTCGCCTCTCCTACTGAACGGTGCTTCCATTGTACCTTTACTAAAGCTATCTCCTTGGTTCTAAGCTTACAAACTTACCTATCTAGAATAGCTATAGGCTCTTTCTCAAATGTCAGGTATGGACCCAACTCCACTGAATCAAGTGATAACACATGGGACTCATCCGAAACATACTTCCGAATCATGGAAATATGAAACACGTTATGCACAGCCGATAAGCTCGGTGGTAAGGACAGTTTATATGCTACCTCTCCCACCCACGCCAAAATCTCAAATGGGCCAACGAATCGAGGGCTGAGCTTGGCCTTCCTGTCAAACCGTATCATGCCCTTCATGAGAGACAATCGAAGTCAAACTTGATCGCCCACCATGAATTCCAATGGTCGAACTCGCCGGTCTGCATAACTCTTTTGCCTACTCTGGGCTGTCAAGAGTCTACCCTGAATCATATAAACCTTCTCTATAGCATATCTAAGCAAGTTTGTGTGTAAATAGTGCATCTTAGTTAATTCAAACCACCTAATAGGAGATCGACACTGCCTACCATACAAAGCCTCAAATGGGTCCATCTAAATACTGGATTGATAACTGTTGTTATAGGCAAACTCCGCTAGGGGCAAGTGTTGATCCCATCTAGCACCAAAATCAATAACACAAGCTTGGAGCATGTCCTCCAACACCTGAATTGACTACTCGGACTGACCATCGATCTGTAGGTGAAAAGTTGTACTCATATCAAGTTTAGTGCCCAAACCATATTATAATGCCTGCCAAAAGTGCAAAGTAAATACTGAACCCCAATCTAAAATAATGGATATTGGGACACCATAAAACCAAAAGATCTTACTAATATACAATTGGGCTAGCTTATCTACTGTGTACCTCACCTTAACTGGAATAAAATTGGCAGACTTTGTCAGTCTGTCAACCACTACCCATATAGAGTCATAACCATTCACGGTGGAGGTAAACCCACAATAAATTCCATAGTGATCATTTCCCACTTCCAAGTGGGAATAGGCATCCTCTCACTCACACCCCTAGGCCGCTAGTACTCACACTTTACCTGCTGGCAAGTCAAATACTTGTACACGAACTCTGCAATGTCATTCTTCATCCCATACCACCAATAGTGCTGGTACGGATCATGATACATCGTGTCCTCTCCCGGATGGACAGAATACCTTGAACAATGAGCCTTTTCCAAAATAAGTCTAGTCAGGTCACCCACCTTAGGCACACAAATGTTGCCGCCAATCCTCATACGCCTTCTGAATCAAGTACCGCCTCCTTAGATTCACCTCTTAATACCTTGTCTCGAATGATACATAAATCCTAAAACTATCTCTCCTGAATCTTCTCAACTAAGGAAGAACTTGCCTCCACAAAGGCAAGAACACCACCATTCTCTAAAATCTGAAACTGAACAAGACTATTAGTCGGCGTCTGAACATCTCTAGCCAATGGTCGCACCTCAACTCGGATCGCAGCAAGACTCCCTATACTAGAGGACTTCTACTCAAGGCATCCATCACCACATTGGCTTTTCCTAGATGGTACAAATAAGTCATTTCATAGTCCTTTAGCAACTCAAGCCATCTACGTTGCCTCAACTTTAGATCCCTCTGACTGAATATATATTGAAGAATCTTATGATCGGTGAAGACCTCACAATGCACACCGTATAGGTAATAGCGCAACAAATTAAGCATGAAGACCACAACCACTAACTCCAAATCATGAGTAGGATAGTTTTTCTCATGGGCCTTCAACTGTCTCGAAGCATAGGCAACCGCTTTCCCCTTTTGCATCAACACTCCACCTAAAAAACAATGGAAGCATCACAGTATACAGTAAAGCCCACACCCTCCTCGGGTAGCATCAAAATAAGAGACAAAGTCAATAAAGTATTGAGCTTTTGGAAGCTCGCCTCACACTTGTCGGACCAATGAAAATCCATGACCTTCTGAGTCAATCTAGTCAATGGAGTTGCAATAATTGAGAAGCCCTGCACAAACCATTTGTAATAACCGGCTAACCCCATGAAACTACGAGTCTTAATAAGAGAAGTATGCCTTGTCCAACCTCTAACTGCCTTAATTTTAGCTGGATCAACTCCAATCCCCTCTTTGGACACCACGTGTCCCAAGAATATCACCAAATCAAGTAAAAATTAACACTTGGAGAACTTTGCATACAACTTTTCTTCCCTCAACTTTTGAAGTACCAACCTCAAATGGCGGACATGATCTTCCTCAGTCTTGGAATACACCAAGATGTCATCAATGAACACTATCACAAAAGAATCAAAGTACGGGTAAAATACTCCATTCATCAACTCCATGAATTCTATGGGGGCATTAGCTCACCCAAATGACATCACCAAGAACTCATAATGACCATAATGAGTCGAAAAAGCTGTCTTAGGGATATATGACGCCCTAATCTTCAACTGATGATAACCGGACCTTAAGTCTATTTTGGAGAATAATGCTGCTCTCTGAAGCTGATCAAATAAATCATCAATACGGGGAAGAGGATACTTGTTTTTAACAGTTACCTTGTTTAACTGCCTGTAATCTATATACATCCTCATAGTCCCATCTTTCTTCCTTACAAACAGAACTGGTGCATCCCAAGGTGACATACTAGGGTGAATAAATCCCTTACTCAACAAGTCTTGAAATTTATCCTTCAACTCTTTCAACTCAACTGGAGCCATATGATATGGAGGAATAGAAATGGGTTTCGTGCCATGCTCTAAGTCAATAGAGAAATTAATATCCCTATCTGGAGGAACACCAAGAAGATCAGTAGGAAATACATAAGAAAACTCCTTAGCCATTGGAATAGTCTCCATAGGAGGTGACTCTATATTGGTATCCTGAATAAAGGCCAAATAAGACATACACCCTCTATCAATCAACCTCTAAGCACAAATATATGAGATAACCTTACAGGGATAGGAGCCATTAGTAGCCTTCCACTCAATCCTCGGTGCACCAGTTATCGCTAAGGTAACAATTTTAGCATAACAATCGAGAATAGTATGATTGGGAGAAAGCCAATCCATAGCGAATATAACCTCAAAATCTACCATCCCCAGAATTATCATATCTACCCAAGTATCATACCCGGCCAAGTAAACAAGACAGGATTGATATACTAGATCCACCACTAAGGGCTTGCCCATGAGTGTAGAAATAAGAACAAGCACAGACATATGATCACATGTCAAATCAAAGTCAGATGCAAAGTAGGCAGACATATAGAAAAATGTAGACCTTGGATCAAATAATACAGATGTAGGTCGATGGCAAACTGGGAAAATACTTGTGATAAATGTGTCAGAAGCCTCAGCCTTGGGTCTACCTAGAAAAGTATAACCCTGAGCTCCCCTATCACCTCCGACCTTCCCAACACCTCTAGCTCCTCCCTTAAGGACTATAGAACCACCATCACCTCTACTAGGAGTGTGACCACCTCTACTAGTTTAGGCTCTACCTCGACCTCTAATTGGCGGCATTGGTCCTCTAACTGAAACTAAAGAACTAGGTTGGGTTCCTCCTCGACCCTGAGATGTACACTGCCACGAAAGATGATCCATATCTCCATAATTCTAACATGCTCTCTCGTGTCAAAATCTCTGTGATGCACTTGAAGAACTTATATAACCACCTTAGCTCACCGGACTCTGTTGTGACCCCTGATAACTCTGACCTGTACTATAGGACCCGTGAGATGTCTGACCATCCTCAAAAGCCGACATAGATGCATGAACTGGTCCTCTATGCTAGAAAGAACCACTTCCTCTATAGGACCCTCTACCTCCACAAGTCGTAGTTCTGGTCCTAGACATTGCTAAAAAGGACATGCAAAAATTCAGAACCAAAACAAGTAACCACTCACGATACAAAGTGAAAGAACAAAGAAAAAATTTCCTAAAAGTCCTCATAGCCTCTTAGAAATAAGTACAGACGTCTCCATACCAATCCTCAAGACTCTACTTAGACTCGGCTTGTATACACGTGAGACCTATGAACCTGGGATCTGATACCATTTTGTCATGACCTGAATCTAGGTGTGATGACACTTATCTCAACCAACTGAGATAAGTTAGCCTAAAACTCAACAAAAGGTAAATACGGAAGTAATTGAGATAAAACAAGGTTTAACTTAGTCAAAAACAAATAAATAATCTAAAAATCCCTAGGAATAATTGTCACGTGTACAAGTCACTACTATATTACCGAAGTTTGAAAGAAAATACAATCACAATGTCTTTGTCTCTACAATAGGAATAAAATATAATAAAAAAGTAAATTGTGTCCGCTAGATGGATGTAACAGCTACCTCAACACTCAAGATGATAGCCTCAGAATTGGTAGGAAACACTAGGAGATCAAACAGGTCCGGGTTCATAACCTACACAAGTGTAGAAGCAAGGGGTGAGTACCAAACAACATGGTACTCAACAAGTGGATAACTAAAACTAAGCAAAGCTCAATAGATATAATTACTCCTATTCTCCTAACCGAACCTCCTTAACTACAACCTGTATAAAACCATCCCAACTCTACACTTGTACAATAATAACAGTAATACAGTCCATCAATACTCATCAATAGTCTCATCAATGAATCATATCAAGTAAGGTTTAGCATATACAGAGCAATAAAGAGGTAAAAATGAATTCACAAATATCAACAAAATATGATCAATGCAATGAGATGATGCATACTTGTCCTATCGATACACATCCGCTGAATTACAGTTCGAAACCCATGGGGGATATTTCTGTCCATGTAACCTACCATGGAGTGTGTGGCCATCCCCTAAATATATATATCCTGCCACAGAGCATGTGGCCCGACCTCTTTGTTTCATAATACCTGCCACAGAGAGTGTGGCTCGACCCCTTTATTTCATAAAACCTGCCATAGAACGTATGGCTCGACCCCTTTGTTTCATATCATTTTCACTCTCAGCACAGTATGTCAGAACCAATGCAATTAATTCATGTTCATATGATTCACGATAATAACATTATAACAACAATAATTTTTCCTATCTCATATTAACATAGTCATTTTACATGTCCAAAATAAATCCATAATCTTATCACATCAATTCCACCAATACACCCCTCATCTCCATTTTTAAGGTTAATTATACAATCAATAATCCATTCCAATTCTCATGACTCCCCAATACACATAACACAGAAATACATGCATCTACAAGCTTAAACTAAAGTTTAGAAATTTACTTGCCTTAATTAATCAAGTAATCACTCTAAGACTTGAAACTTCTCTTTTCATTGGGCCTCCCAATCAATGTAATCTGGTCCAATAAATAATCACAATAATATTTTGAGACTAGTAATACCCATATTACTATATGCCTAAGTTAAACCCCCCAAAAAAACTCACCCAATTCTATATTCAATTCCTAATTATCAAGTCTAGGGTTAGGTCTCAATTTCTCCAAACATCATAAATCCAATAGAATTCATATAATACAATACACCTAATATTTAATTATATCACCCCATATACATATAAAAATTAGAAGTTGCAACACCATATTCATAACAGACATTCCCAAACATAAAGCTAAAAGGCCAAAATTGTATCAATTTATTTAGGAATCCTACGCCCCACCCCTCTATGATTTTTCTTAATTGGATGATCATTATGCCATAAATGACCCACTACTTCTTGTCCCCATAAACTTACAAAACCACCAAAAGTTGCAACAACAGTTATGCTTTAATGTTGCAGTTACCAATCTTCTATCTAAGTTAATTAATATAATAGTGAAAATTGGATTTTTCATCTATTCAACATATATTAGATATAGAAGATTAAATACTACCTACCAATTATTTATTTACCTGAACATGTAGTATGAGGTGCCCTTCCTTCTCTCGTCTCAGGATATTAGCCGCAGTTGGATTATGTTATAAAAAACAATAACCTTCTTTAACTTATTTTAATAAATAGGTCAAGTGGTATAGGTATTAAATAAATTAACACTTTAGCCCATCAATTAAATTAATTATTTAAAATCATCCATTAATTTAATTAATTGAAGTTATCGAATAGTCCAAAATTCCCAATTTAAATGTACAAAAGGGATCTTTTATGAAAGAAGGAGGACTCCTACTAAAAAATACCTAACGGGTCCTTACATATGCCTGCATTGAAAATATTCCCACTGTCTAATAAGGTGAAGAAGATCACTAGTATGCTGTTGGAGTGTCTAAGGATGAGTACTATTGTGATTAAGCCATCTTGAAAGCAATTCAGAATCAACCTCTAAGATGACCTTATTATAACCATGTTAAATTTACCAGTGCATTCCAAAACTTTCTGCCTGAATCTCAGCTTGGTTGTTAGAGCCATTGCCTAAAGGAGTGGAAAATGCATAAATCTTATTGCCAAGATAGTCCCTAAGTATGTCCCCTCCACCAATCTATCCAGGAATCTGAAGTGTACTCCCATCAGGGTTCAGCTTGTATATACTTATGGGAGGTGTGATCCAAAGGACTTTGAGAATCTTCACTTCATGCCTGCATTTTTCTATACCCATTACCAGATCTTTGAAATTGTTTGGCCAAGAGATACAGGGATAGAAAATGTTCAAGAGATGTCACATATCTTTCGTTATAGAAAACTTAACTCTTGAAATATTGGATTATTTGCCTCCATATTTTAAAATACATCTATTCTTCCATAAGTTCCAACAAACAATTATAGGAAGGGAGTTAATAAACAAGTTATGCACCTCATGTTTATGCTCTATAGTCCACATGTCATTAACAAGTTCCCGAGAGGAACATGCCTGTGACTGCTTCCCAGAAAAGTTGAGAAATACTTCAAAATGTAGTTTGCAAAATGTTTAGATATAAATATGTGATCTATGGTGTCAAGACCTGGTCTGATCCTACATGAACAGTCAACATACTCTCCTCCAAAAGAATTAATCCTATCATTAGTGGGGAGTTTGTCTCTAAGTGCTCTCCACCAAAGAAAAGAGATCTTGTAGGGAGTATTTTTGTTCAATGTGAGAGTATTAATCGGGTTCTTGGATTTTTTCTTCCTCATAATGTCCCTGGCAGAAGAACATGCAAAGGAGCTGTCATAATTTATTTTCCAGATTGCAGAGTCTGGGATCCCTTCTTGATATTGCAATGGATTTCTCAAAGTTACAGGAACCATAAGGGGGGGGGGCATGCAGTCTTACCATACCTTCATCCCATTGTCCATTCACAAGGAAGTTAGAAACTTTATAATTTTTAGGCATGGATCTGCCAATACTATGATTAGCTAATGGTCTAGTGCCTAACTAATCTTCCCATCAGAAGAGAAAACTTTCAGAGTTGAGCTTCTAATGAATATGAGTTTCAACCTAGGTTTTGTTTCACATCATATGCTTCCAAACTAAAGATTGCCTAGTATTCCTTTTCTTTGTCACAAGATTAGCCCTTTAACAATATTTACCTCTAACGAACTGACCCCATAATGAATTCTTGGTCCTAAACATCCACCACTATTTACACTGTAAAAAGGTGCATACATTAGAAATTAATCTAATGCCTATACCTCCATCATCATAAGGAAAGCTGAGAGTATCCCATGAAGCCTAATGGTATTTTTTTCTTATTTCTGTCCTACCCCAAAAAAAAGTCAGTAGTTAATTTGTTAATGTACTTGAGGGTAGCCTTAAGAGGAGATATAACAATTAGAGTATGTATAGGGAGGGATTGCACGACATATTTTACCAATGTAGGTCAACCATAGCTCATTATTCTAGCTTGTCAACCACTATTTTTCTTGATCACTTTTGCAACCATAGTAGAGTAGTAAATAATTCTTTGATGACCTATGTATAGGGGGAACCAAGGTAGATAAGAGGACTTTCCTTTTGCACAAAACTAGTGACTTCTCTGATTACGTTCACAATGGTTTTAGGAGTTTTTGAGGGGACCAAAAAATGGATTTTGTCCCTATTAATGAGTTGATCTGACATTATCTCATATGTACCAAAGTGTGCATAATAAGCTGAAGAGATTGCTTATGGCATGAAGTAAAAATTATCACATCATCTGGAAAACTAAGGTGGTTGATCCGAGGACCTCTCATTTCCATCTGAAAGCCCTGATAACAATGATTTTGATTAAGAATATTCAGTACTCCAGTCAAAACTTTAGCTCCCATAATGAACAAGGGTGGGGATAAGGAATCCCCTTGTCTTAACCCTCTGGTGGACTTGAAAACACCAAGTTTTGAGTCATTGATGATATTGGAGTACCAATTGTTGCTCATTATTCTCCATACCATGTCAATAAATACTTCTCCTTAATCTCATTCTTCTTAGTACCAAACAAGTATAAGACCAAGAGACCCTTTCATATGCTTTTGGCATGCCAGGTTTGATAACCACATTGTCTCCTTTCTTAGGTTTCTTGATACCACGAGTGATTTCTTGAGCCAACATGATGTTCTCATCAATACTTCTCCCTTTAAAAAATCCATATTGGTTTTCAGAAATAAGGTTAGGGAGAATAGGAGCCAATATCAGACAAAGAATTTTATATATGATATTGTTAGTAAAGTAACTAAGATTTATTGGTCTAAATTCAGTGAACTTATTAGGATGGTCTATTTTTTTAGAGTAAGACCAAATGTGTATGGGAAAATTACTTTGGTATATGGTGGCCACAAAAAAATAAAATGACCACATTAAGAATGTAAATATTAATAACTTCCCATCAAGCTTGGAAGAACTTGCTACTCATACCATCAGGCCCAGTTACAGAATTGGGGTTCATTAACACAATAGTACACCAAAGATTACTATAGCTGGAAAATTGAATGAGATTTCCCCACAAGGGGGTTAGAGGTGTTTTTTTGGGCCTGGGATGGGAGATTCTAATTGTCATTCTGATTAGGATTGTGTTCAGTTTCCAATTGGCTCTTATCCTGCAATAGAGATGTTAGTGCAACACAATGTTGATCATTTGCATTAGTTTGTGAATGATTCCCTATTGTGTTCATACACTTAGAAGTACTAGAAGTTGAAATAACACAAGTAATCTTACCTGATTCTTTCTGATATTGTATTTCCTGCACATTTTTAGAAACCCCTCGTAACCCAAATTTAGAGGCCTTGATTCAAAGATTCCTCAGGACCAAGTCTATGACTTGCTAGGATGGGTCGTAGAAATAATGACGGGTCATAAGAACCACCCATCATGAAACTTTAGAGACCCTAAAATTTGTAAGTTTTTGAGACATGTAGTAAGAGCCTTATAAATGATCCGAAGATAAGTTGATGGGCCATAAACCTTAGCCATTATAAAAAAAATTCAGAAACTCAATTTAATGCTCTTTTCTCAGACCTAAAGGATGAGTCATTTAGATGACTCGTCATTCCTTCGACCACTCATAGGAATGGTTTCGTAGGCTTAAAATCTGAAGTTTAATGAAGGGAAATTGTGTATTTTCAAAAGTATAGTTCAATGAACCTAGAAACTTTTATGGCCAAGTTTAGAGTCTATAAATATTCCATTCTTCAAACTCCATTCCTATTCAATTCATTCTCCCAAAATTTTCTAAGGTAAGAACAAAGTCTCTCAAGGTTTCTTCTTCAGGATCAAACTGGGGTTTCAAGATTTCTTCAAGGTTCTTCTTCAATTCTTAGTGGATTCAAGAAAGGCAAGTGGGGATTGATTAATGGGATTTTTTCACCCATGAATTCCCAAAGATTTTTGAAGTTTTCATTCAATTTATAATGGATTATGAACCCTAGTTTTGATGAATTACATTGGGGTGATTTGATTTCATTTTTAGATGTTTTAAAATGCTTTTACGATTTACTCATGTTCATTATGATCGGTCATGCATCTTATGACATATTGATTATGTTCAATTACTTGTTCATGCATACCTCACATACTTAGTGCATTCAAACATACTAATGCATATTTTGCATACATTATCTCATAATGTAGGGACAAATGACTCTCACGAATATTTTATTCATGGCAGAGATTGACCTAGATTCTCAAGGAGTTGGTGAGTCCTCATTCTATCGAGGAATTGAGTTTTATTCATATTTCTATTGTTTTGACTTTATTATTTGTTAGGGTGATCTAGGAGCTTGTCCTAAGCCACCATCAAAGACTAGATTAGTGGATATTTAGAAGGTTTATGATGTAGTCCGGATTGGACATCTTTAGAGTTGTTATCCCTTAGACCCATTCCCCTATGTTGATTACTTCCGCTTATATTGTCATGTTTCTTTACCTTATGTATGCGATATATGCTAGGATGGCTTATGGTTGGGGTCCCTCCCATCCCAATAGCCGTGTCATTGTTTGGACCTAGATCGAGTCATGAAAAACTTAGTATCAGAGCATAAGGTTTAGAAGAGTCCTAAACCTTCTAAACCGGCACTCAAAAACCATCTCTGGCCTCTGAGAGAACCTCTTGGTCTCATCACTTATTCGTTCATCAATAGAAGACTTAAGTGAAAATAAGAATACTTATGTGGACTCTCCGTCATCAACATCAAATGAAAAAAAGAAATTCTTAAAAGAAGTAGTTTTAAAGGAAAACTACTCCAATTACATCATCAAACTCTATCTATAAAGCCTCTGACACTATAATATAGTGCAAATGACATGTCCATGTCTACCTCAAAAGAAACATAATACTCAATAATAATAAAAGGATAAAGAGTTCCTCCGAATTTAAGAAGGACTCACCAAATAGCTGGAAAGTAATGATCTTCAACGATGAGCCTATTGAAGATCTTTAACACCTATATCTATATCATAAAATAATGCAGGTCGAATGAATTCAGTACATAGAATGTACGAGTATGTAAAATGGCAGGAAAGTAAGGACAGATATCAAGAAACTCCTCTCAGGAAGACTAGGCTCATAACTCAATATCATCTCAACATCAATATGTATTGTAAGTTTAATAATAATAATAAAACTCAACTATATCTCAATTATGATAAATTTAAATATTGGACGCATGGACGAACTCAATCCAATGCTATGAATAGCCTTACATACCTGAAATCCAAAGCATTATTCAGAATTGGAATACTCTTGAACTCCTAGCCTTTTCGCCTAGCTAGAGCATTTTGTGTAGTACCCGCAGTATAAGAATCACTAGAATAGTATTTCTATACTACTAAAAATATATTTGAGAATGAGTAAAGAAGTGTATAGAGAGAAGAGTTTCTTGAGAAAGCTGGATGAATAAAATAAAGAAATAAGGTGGGTATTTATAGGTGTGGAGGAGGGATCTAACAATAAATACACTTAAAAATTTAATGGAGTATTTTAATGTTATGGATGATGTCAAATGGTTCTAGACCTTTCCATGGTAGGTGATATGAGCTCTCTTTTAATGAAATACTCTTTTTCGGAGCTGCATTTGAAGAAAATAAATTCCTCATTAGGATTTGGTGTCTTAAGAATGGTATATATAGAAGGCTAGTTTCATGTAGTTCAAGAATTATCAAATTTGGAGCAACCTACCATGAGATATGATTTTTCTTCTACAAATACTCTATTTCATCACAACACCATGTCTTACAAAAAATAATTTATTTAACCTTCTTATCCTTCGAATCTTGAGATATGGTCATCATGAAAGTTGTAGTTAATGTCATTGGAGTTATTCAAAAATTTGAATCACCTAATTTGGACTACTCTATGAAATATTATGCCCAAAATACAGAAGCAGTATCATTTTTATCGAGAATTGAAATACCATATACAACGTTTTAGGGGGTGTTATAGGAAGAAATACTCTTATTGAAGTCTTACATACCTTAGAGTAAAGTTTAAAGAAAATAAACATAATTTGTATAAGCAAAATACTTTAGGCATGAGAGAATATAATTATAATCAAAATACTTTAGTCATGAGAGAACATAATTACAATAAAAATACTTTAAGCATGAGAGAATATAATATAATCATAATACTTTAGACATGAGAAAACATAATTATAATCAAAATACTTTAGGCATGAGATAACACAATATAATCAAAATACTTTAGACATGAAAGAACATAATATAATCAAAATACTTTAGAAATGAGAGAACATAATTATAAAAAAAATACTTTAGGAATGACAAAACATAATATAATCAAAATACTTTAGACATGAGATAACATAATTATAACCAAAATACTTTAGGCATGAGAACATAATTATAATCAAAATACTTTAAAACCTTTTCATGCCTTTATATAAGGACCTTTGATAAATCAACAATTTAATGCATTTAAGAGCCAACATAAGCTAATATAAGATAGATAATTAAAGTTCAAATATTTAATAATCTATGCATTTGGAATCATCATATGAAAACCCATAAAGTCTAATGCTTGAATTAAATAGAAAACTTTGATAATTTATTTGGGTTTCATGAATGAAAGGATCCATGAATCAATAACATTTTAGAGGGTGTTACATCCTAGGGAGTCTAACATGCCACGTTAAGAAGAGACTTATTGATTGCTCTGAAGTGAACCACATCCATGAATAGGAGGCTACAAAACTTCTGAGGAAATCATCACTTCTTTCATGATCTATGTCGTATTGGTAGAGAGGTTAAGTATTTTCTCTCTAATGCTCGTTCTTTGCAATTTTTAAATGGTTCCTCTATGGAGATACCCCGCTAGAAGAAAAGTAGTTGAAGAGGAGAAACAAGATTAAAATGATCCTATGAATGATCAAGTTTCCAATACTGAGTTTTGAGCGGCCTTTCAAGTGCTCGCTCAAGCTATTACAGCTCAAGTAAACAATGAGGTGGTATCTCCTATGAACCCAAATATGGATACGGCTACGACAAGGGTTCGTGATTTCATAAGGATGAGTCCTTTAGAGTTTTGGGGTTCTAAAGTTGATGAGGATCCCCAAGAGTTTGTTGATGACATCCATAAGATTCTTAAGATCATCGAGATTAGTCCGGTTGAGAGGGCAGAGTTATCCATGTACCAATTGAGGAGTATTGCTCAAATTTGGTTTGATCAATAGAAAATTGAGAGGTCTAAAGAGGCAGAGCCCGTGACTTGGGATGAGTTCAAAGAGGTATTTCTTAATTGCTTTTTTCAATTAGAATTGAGGGAGGCCAAAGTGCATGAGTTTATCCAGTTTAAGCAAAGAGGTATGAGTGTGATGGAGTATGCCCTCAAGTTTACTCAATTGTCAAAATTTACCCCATTTATGGTTGTCGATATAAGGGTTCATATAAGCAAGTTTGTATTGGGTATATCAGATATGGTCATGATAGAGTGCAACATGGCTATGTTGATTAAGGAGATGGATATATCTAGACTCTTGACCTATGCGAATCAAGTAGAGAGTGACAAGCTAAAGATGAAGAATATGGAGTCTAAAAAGGAAAGGATCGATGATAGTGACTTCTCTATGCCAAGTCCAAAAGTGGTGGACGTCCTCGTTTTTACAAAAAGTACTTCGGCCAAGGGTCTTCAAATGCCACTTCTCCAAGATTTGACAAGGATAGGATGACCAATACTAAATCTCAAGGAGGTGCTCCTATAGGACAAGTTACACCCGCATGCAAGAAGTGTGGGAGGAACCACAAGGGGGAATGTCTAGCCGGGTTGAATCTGTTATACCGATGTGGTAAGCCGGGTCATTATTCCAAGGAATGGTCAAAGATATTCATCATCAAGGACAAGTTCCTCAAGATTCACAAGTGAAACCAAAGGGTAGTCAACCCAACAATAAGTTTTATGCCCTCCGTGGTAGGAAAGAGATGGAGGAGACTCCCGATGTTGTTACCGCTATGTTATGGGTCTTTCACTATGATATTTGTGCTTTGCTTGATCCAGGTGAAAACTTGCCTTTTATTTCCCCTTATATGCCCATGAGATTTGATGTTAGTCCCGACACATTGTTAGAGCCTTTCTCTATTTATACTCCCGTAGGTGAGTCGATTATGGCTAAAAGAGTTTATAGAAATTGTCTGGTTATGGTCTTTCATAAAGTTACTTTATGTGATCTAGTTGAGCTTGAGATGACTGATTTTTATATTATCCTTGGTATAGATTGGCTCTATGCATGTTTTGCTTCTATTGATTGTAGAACGTAAGTGGTTAAGTTCCAATTTCCAAATGAGCCAACCCTAAAATGGAAGGGTAGTTATTCCATGTTTAAAGGTCAATTTATTTCATGTTGTAAAGCTCGTAAAATGATTTCCAAGGGTTGTATTTATCATCTTGTGAGGGTTAGGGATGAGAATTCTGAAGCCCCTATCTTAGAGTCGATCTCCATTGTTAATGAGTTTTCTAGATGTGTTTCCAGATAATTTACCCGCTATTCCTCCCAAAAGAGAAATTGACTTGTTCGAAAAGGGTTTTATTAGACCAAATAATCCCCAAGGGGTTCTCCCATATTGTTTGTTAGAAAGAGGGATTGCTCATTGCATATATGCATTGACTACCAGCAATTGAACAAGATAACCATCAAGAATAATTACCTGATTCCTAAGATAGATGAATTGGTTGATCAATTACAAGAGGAAAGTTACTTCTCCAAATAGATCTAGGTTCTGGTTATCACTAATTGAGGGTGAGGGAGTGTGGAATTCCCAAAATGATATTTTATATGAGGTATGGCAATTATGAGTTTTGAGTCATGTCGTTCGGTTTGACCAATGCTCTTGCAGCTTTCATGGATTTGATGAATAGGTTATTCAAACAATATTTGGACACGTTTGTCATTATGTTTACTGATGATATATTGGTTTACTCCCCAAATGAGGAAAACCATACTAATCACTTGAAGATTGTGTTGCAAAATCTAAGGGACAAACAATTATTTGTCAAATTCAATAAATGTAATTTTTGGTTAAGAGAGGTGGCTTTCCATGGTCACAGTGTTCGGTGAAGAGATTATGGTCGATCCTAAGAAAATCAAGGTGGTGAAAAATTGGCCTAGACCATTATCTCGTTCAGATATTAGGAGTTTCTTGGGCCTAGTCGGATGCTATAGGAGATTTATGGAAGCATCACATTTGACCAAGCTTACTCAAAAGAAGGTGAAGTTTAAATGGTTCAAAAACTGTGAAAAGAGTTTTCAAGAGTTGAAATATTGCCTCACTACCTCTCCTATCTTGACTCTATCAGAGGGGTACGATAGTTTTGTGGGGTATTGTGACATTTCAAGGGTTGGTCTTGGTTGTGTATTGATGCAACATGGTAAGGTAATAGCCTATGCTTCTAGGCAACTTAAGGTGCATGAATGGAATTATTAAACCCATGATCTTGATCTAGCGATGACTTGTTTGCATTGAACATTTGGAGACACTAACTTTGTGGTGTTCATGTAGATGTATTCACTGACCATAAGAGTTTACAATATGTGTTTAAGCGAAAAGATTTGAACTTTCAACAAAGAAGATGACTTGAATTTTTCAAGGACTATGACATGAGTGTATTGTACCATATGGCAAAGATAATGTTGTCGCCGATGCACTAAGTAGATTGTCCATGAGTAGTGTGGCACATGTTGAAGAAGATAAGAAAGAATTGATTAAAGATGTTCATAGATTGCATGTTTAGGTGAGCATTTGATAGATTCTAATTATGGAGGTTTTCTTGTTCGTAATGGTTCAGAATCGTCTCTTGTAGCGGATGTTAAGGCCAAGCAAGATCTAGATCCAATGTGGTTTAGTTAAGGAAGTAAGTTGCCAAAAAATCCATTGAGGCTTTCTCGCAAGAGGGATATGGTGTGCTACATTACCAAAGTCGTTTGTGTGTACCTAATGTTGATGGGTTGACAGATGTGATATTGAATGAAGCCCATAGTTCCCAATATTTGATTCATTCGGATTCCACCAAGATGTATCATGACTTGAGAGAAGTGTATTGGTGGAATGAAATGAAAAAGGACATAACGGAGTTTGGAGCTACGTGTCCTAATTGACAACAAGTCAAAGTTCAATATCAAAGATTGAGAGGTCTAGCCCAAGATATTGAAATTCCTACTTGAAAGTAGGAAGATGTGAATATGGATTTTTTAATGAGTTTAACTCGTACTAAGAAGAAACATGATTCCATTTAGGTTATTGTAGATCGGATGACCAATTCGGCTCATTTTCTATCGGTTAAGACTTCATACGGTGCCAAAGATTATGCTTAGTTGTATGTTTGTGAATCGGTAAGACTTCATTGTGTGCCTTATCCATCATATTGTACCTAGGTACATAATTCACTTCACACTTTTGGAAGTCATTTCAAAAGGGTCTTGGTACAAAAGTTAAGTCAAGTACAGCTTTTCATCCTCAAACCGATGGTCAAGCCAAAAGAATGATCCAAACTATAGATAATATATTAAGGGGGTGTGTTATTGATTTCAAAAGGAGTTGGGATGAACATTTACCATTGATGAGTTTGCCTATAATAATAGTTATCATTCTAGTATCCAAATGACTCTATTCGAAGTATTTTATGGGAGAAGATGTACATCCCCGGTAGGATGGTTTGAAGTAGGTGAGATGACCTTGATTGGTCCAGATTTGGTGATGGATGCTATGGATAAGGTAAGAATCATATGGGGGAGGTTGAAAATGGGTCAAAGTCATCAAAAGTCCTATCCCGATGTTAGGAAAAAAGAGATTGAATTTGAGGTGGATGATTGTTTATTTGAAGGTTTCACCCATGGAGGATGTAATGCATTTTGGTATGAAAGGAAAATTGAGTCCTAGATACGTAGGACCTTATAAGATATTGAGATGTGTTGGTAAGGTGGATTATGAGCTAGATTTTCCATTTGAGTTAGCTATGGTTCACTCGGTGTTCCATGTATCTATGTTGAGAAAGTTGGTAGGTGATCCAAACTCCATTGTGCCATTGAAAGATATAAGTGTTGAGGAGGATTTGACTTATGAAGAGATTCCGGTGGAAATCTTAGACCGGCAAGATAAGGAGTTAAGAAATACAGAAGTTGTGTCTGTCAAAGTATTATGGAGGAATCAAGAAGTAGAAAGTGCTACTTGGGAGGCAGAGGCAGATATGATAAAATGATACCCGTACCTCTTTTCCTCTACTCAATCTTAAAGTAGTAAGTGTTCTTATTCAAGTTAACTGAACTATTACATATTCAGTTCCTCCTATGTCATTCATATGCATGCATGTTCATGTTTCCAAGGA
The DNA here is from genome assembly GCF_947179165.1 of Solanum dulcamara. NCBI lineage: Eukaryota > Viridiplantae > Streptophyta > Magnoliopsida > Solanales > Solanaceae > Solanum > Solanum dulcamara. Next base: position 58,224,893 of record NC_077245.1, read on the forward strand.
GGAGATATTGTAAGACCCCTTAAGTAGGAAAGTTGGAAATAAGGAGAAAATTCTCAAAAATCTTGAAATAAACCATGTGAACGAGTCATTCTACGACTGGTAAAGTTGAGTTGTAGAGTGACCCCTTCGAACAAAATGGGATGTTTCCTTAGGAGACATTCTAGACTCAATAGGATGAGTCATCATCCTATTGATGGGTCGTAGAAACCCCTCGTAAACCAAATTCAGAGGCCTTGATTCAAAGACTCCTCAGGGCCAATTCTATGACTTGCTAGGATGGGTAGTAGAAATAATGATGGGTCGTAAGAACCACCTGTCAGGAAAGTTCAGAGACCCTAGAATTTACAGGCTTTTGGGACCTTCAAGATGAGACTTATGAACGATCAATAGACAAGTTGTAACACCCCTTAAAAATTTTTTCCCTAAGATTCAGACCTTTCTTGTACACGTGTAAGGTCGAACTCGAGTATTGTGAAGCAATTGCATGAGTAAGATGAGTCATTGAGAAATTGAGCAGCGTTAGAGGTGATGTGGGGTCATGAAGGACCCCTAGGACCAAGCTATGTCTAGAAGATCCATCGGGGCTAAGCTTTAGGATGAGTTTGTAAAAGGGATCGACTTCTAATGACCCTATCTTTTGAAAGACGACAATTTGGGTGGCCTACGACCTATTAAATTAAAGGTCGTCGAGTCTTCTTTCCAATGCCACCAAGAATTTAATTTTTGGAGTTTGGAGTCGAAAGAGATGACGATCCTAAGATGAACTAGCACAGCAGAGTTTTCAGGCCTGGGTTGCAATTGCTGGAAAACTGGGCTTGGCGCCGCAGTGGCGCGATGCGCCACTATCGCGCCAGAAACATGCCTCAGTAGTTTGGGCTCTGGCGCGGTGCGCCACTAAAAGATGTGCAGGGTCTTTCAAGCTAAATTTCCAGGATCCATGAACAATGGTCTTGGCGCTATAAGGGCGCGATGCGCCACTATCGCGCTAGAAACATGCCTCAGTAGTTTGGTCTTTGGCGCGGTGCGCCACTATGAGGTGTGCAGGTTTTTAGGTGAAATCAGCCTGGCGCTGCAATGGCGCGACGCCACTATTGCGCCAAGTGTATTTTTGCCTATTTTCAGAACTCTTGAGGAGGGGTAATTTGGGAACTTACCCAAGTTATATATGTATCATCCTTGGCCAATTTGGGGACATATTTTTAGCCCCCACTCTCTTTCTAGAAAAGCCCTAGAAATCTCTCCCTATCTCTTCTTCTTCTTCTCTATTTCCAATAAGAAGAGTTCCAAGAGCTTCAAGACTTCAAGCTTTCCATTGAAGACCCAACAACAAGGTTTCTTCAAGAGTCTATTCTAAGGTATGTAAGGATATCCAAAATATGGGTTGAGTCCACCCATGTGCCCTACTCTTGCTTTAAGGTTAGATGTTCATGAAAAATGGAGTTTTCTTGGTATGGTTATATTTGTATGAGCTTTGTCCCCTATTTATTTCACTCTATATGTGTTGATGTTGTTGAGCTAAAAAGTTCTTAAAATGGGCCTTTATATGAGTATGAGTTGATGAAGATGAGTTGTTAAATATATTTTATTGATTTTCTTAATTATGTAGATTATGATAAAAGATGCTATCTTCTTAAAAAATGTTGCCTATTATAAAGTGTCAATTTAAAGTCTTGAAGTTGTTATGAGTCTCAAAGATTTCTCAATGGATGGAGGAAATGATTGGTTATGTCTATATGTTTCTATAAATGTGCATTCAAATTTCTTTTGAAAGATATAATTGAGATTGATCGGATAGTATGATTGAGAGAGATTTGATCATGATAGAGTCGATGAGTTGACAAGGTTATAATGAGACTTGTCGGTGTGATTTGATTGAGTTGATTGGATGGAGTTTTATGAGCATTGAGACTTGGGAGGAGTACCAAGCATCGAATTTGGCAAGAGTATAGTACATGCTCAAACCCAATAACTACGTCGCCAAACGTAGGGGGGATTGAACCGTTAAAGTCAGATATTTCCCCGAGATGTTTGTCCTGACATTATAGGACTTTGTTGGATTAGATCCATGATTGGTTGACTCATTTATACCCTGGCAAAGCATGAACAGACGCGACAACAATGTCAGCTTGTTGTACTGTCACTGGCTCATAAGTGATGGTTGTCGGATAAGAGAAACTCCCAAATAGGTCTTGATAGTATGCTGAGTCAGACTGAGTTGAATGATATGTGATTGGTCCCATCTAAATCATATTCTTGTTTAGACTTAGGATATTTGAGTGAGTTATCCTGTATATATATATATATATATATATATATATGAGTTGAGATTCCGAGTTGACTGATTCTTCCTTGATGTTCGTTGTATTCGGCCATTTTACATACTCGTACATTCCATGTACTGACTCCAGTTGGCCTGTATCATTTCATGATGCAGAGACAGGTACTAGAGATCATCAACCGGCGCTCTATTGAAGATCCACATACACTTCCAGTTAGTTGGTGAGTCCTCCTAATTCCCGGAGGATGTTGAGCCTTCTTGTACAATTTTGTTGTCATTTCCCTTATTTTGATTGTTGGTAGACATGGACATGTCATTGGCACCTTTTAGACTTTGATAGAGGCTTCATAGACTAGAGTGTGGGGAGGTTGAACGGTTATTTTGAGGAGTCTTATTATATTTGTTTGTTGAGTTGATGAATGTTTGGCCTTCGGCCCCCATATTGTGAATAATATTTCATTAATTGAGTTTTCGCTAAGAGAATGTGATTGAATGAATGTGTGACTGGACCAGGTCGTTCGCTCGGAGGTCAGAAATGGTCTTCAGGTGCCGGTTATATCTAGGGTACCCTCCCGGGGCATGACACAAGTTGACGAGTAGTAAATCTTACCCATTCCAAAACTTCAGAGACTCAATTTTACGCTCTTTTATCAGACATACAAGAAGAGTCATTGCACTGACTTGTCATCCCTTAGATGACCCGTAGGAACGGTTTCATAGGTTTAAAATTTGAAGTATAATGAAGGGCAATTGTGTCTTTTTCAAAGATAGGTTCAATGAACATAGACACTTTTATGGACAATTTCAGAGTCTATAAATATTCCATTCTTCAAATTCTCCTCCCATTCAGTTCCTTCTCCCAAAATTTTCTAAGGTAAGAAAAACGTCTCTCAAGGTTTCTTCTTCAAGCTCAAGCTAGGGTTTCCAGATTTATTCAAGGTTCTTCTTCAATTCTTAGTGGATTCAAACAAGGTATGTGGGGATTGATTCATGGGCTATTTTCACCCATGAAGATCCAAAGATTCCTCAAGTTTTCATTTAATTTACAATTTATTATGAATCCTAGTTTTAATGAATTACATTGGGCTGATTTGATATTGTTTTTAGATGGTATCAATGATCATTATATGTATATTATCATATAAATTGCGTGATTTCAAGTTAAATTATAGATGCCTATGCATAAAGTTATTTTCAAGCTAAGATCATGAGTTAAAGATGATTTTATGAGTTGATAATTAGTTGAATGGTTTTCTATGAAAGTTTCTATAAGATAAAGTTGAGATTATGATTTTAAAGTTGAGGACATGATAATGATCAAATTTTAGATCAAATATGTTTAAATATACTGATAAGGACAATTCTCACCGAATTTAAGAATTCATATGAATTACTAAGTTAATAAGCTATTCCTAATATGTTTTAAACATGGATTGATAGACAGTTACTATCTTTCCCTATTATGCTATGATCATGTTTTATGAGTTTTCCATTGGGATATTGACTAACCACTGAGAGGACTTCTAGGTGGGGTTCGGTCTAGTAATGCAGTTAGTTACCCAAGGGAATCCTAGTAGCAACCTAAAGTCCTAAACTACATTTCTCGTATGTTGCCTTCATGGCCTTGCTAGTGGATCCACATATAGCACAACTGAGTTGAGTTGAGATGAGTTACCTATGGAGTATGCCCTGGGAAGGTAGCCTCTCCTATCTTGATGCAGGAGTTATCAGATTCCATGTAACAGCTCGCATGGTCTTAGATGTTGATTAAAGGTCTTATCCCATACAAGTTGAAGTTAAGTATGACTTTAAAGTTGAAGTTGTATGATATGCATTGACCATGAGTTTCATATGTTTTAAAATGCTTTTAAACTTTACTCATGCTCATTATGATCGGTCATGCATCTTATGACATATTGATTATGTTCAATTACTTGTTCATGCATACCTCACATACTTAGTGCATTCAAATATACTAACGTATATTTTGCATACATTGTCTCATAATGTAGGGACAAATGACTCTCACGACCATTTTATTCATCGCTAGAGATTGACCTATATTATCAAAGAGTTGGTGAGTCCTCATTCTATCGAGGAATTGAGTTTTATTCATATTTCTATTATTTCGATTTTCTTCTTTGTTAGGTTGATCTAGGAGCTTCTCCTAATCCCCTATCAAAGACTAGATTAGAGGCATGTTTAGACGGTTTATGATATAGTCTAGATTGGACATCTTTTGAGTTACTATCCCTTAGACCCATTCCCTTATATTACTTTCGCTTATATTTTCATGTTTCTTTACCTTATGTATCTAATGTATGATAAGATGGCCTATGGTTGGGGTCCTTCGCATCCCAATCGTAGTATCGCAGTTGGGCCCTACATCATGTCGTGACACCTTAGCAAGCATGTGAAGAAGGAGTGTCAGGTTGTATTATTGATTTGGGACATGGACACCTCTACACTTATGGTGTACATTGAATAGGTTGAGGAGAAAAAGAATAAATAGTGGGTGGAGCACCAATAAAAAATAGCAAGGATGGCAGCTAATGAGACTAACCATCAGAAGAGTTGTAATGGAAATTGTTCATTCTGGGAAGAGGGAACTTTAAAGTAACTTTGTTCAACTAATTGTAGTCAATGCACATTCTTAGGGAAATATTTTATTTCTCATGAATAGGATAGGAACTCCTCAATGTAAGACACTCAGCCTAATAAATCCCTTATCTAACAGATCTTTCAACTTCTCTTTTAACTCTTTCAACTCGGATGGAGCCATTCTATATGGAAGAATAGAAATAGCATGAGAATTGGGGAGAATATCTACTCCAAAGTCCATTTTTCTATCACGAGGTACTCCAGCTAAATAATAAGGAAAGACTACAGGAAACTCGCTCAAGATTGGGACTGGCCGACGAAATGATATCACCACATCATCATCTCTAACTTGAATAATGTGGTAGATACACCTCTTAGAGACTAACTTTCTGTGCTTAAGGTATGAAATAAATTGACCTTTAGGCACTGCTGGATGACCCTTCCACTATATGGATGACTCATTTAGAAATTGAAACTCGAAAACTTAAGTTCTACAATCGATTGAGACATAAAAAGCATGCCTAGAATGACAACAAAGTAACCACTACCCAAACTAGGGACAGGCCGTGACACGACAATCAGGATAAGAGGGACCAAAACAAGCAATCTTAGCATACTTTCCATACATAAGATAAAGGAACATAGTAAAATAAACGGAATTAACAACTCAAGGGAATGGGAATAAGGTATAGAATCAATCAATTGATGTCCGAATGGACTACATCACAATAGCGTCTAAACATGCCTCTGGTCTAGTCTTTGAAGGGGGCTTTAGGACAAAATTGTTACATCTCGCACTTTTGCACATTCGGAAAAAAAAATTGACTTGCTAGGAATGGGGTTATAATTTATTTTATGTAATACCAGTGTGATATTTAGGAAAAATTGATGTGGAAATATAGAGGAAGGCCGAGAGAAAAAATTAGGAATTTTGGAAATTAGTTTTGTGAATTACAAAGTAAGACTTATAGTTTTGGGCTCAAAAAAGAAGAAGAAGATAATAATAATAATAATAGAAGTTGAGGCCCAAAGCAAGAGGGTGACCCAAACCCATGGAAATTAATCTTATGTAGCAAATTAATTAAGAAGGCCCATTATCCTTATATCTTCTATATAAATATATCATCTAGTTACTAGTAACTTCAAGAAAGAGAAGTCATCAAAATAAAAGAGAGAGTGAGACCAAAAAGGCCTCTTGGCCGAACTTGAGGGAAAAAAAGGGAAAAAATTTCCAATCTTCAACTTTGATCCAAAAATCTCTTCCTTCTCAAATTCTTGTTAAGTTCAAGGTCCTCTTCAACGTGGTATAATTGGGTAAGCGAGAAAACTACGTTTGTGGCAAGTGGAAATTTGATGAAAAATGTAAGAATTCTATCTTTTATGTTATGGAAGAAGTGTATGTGTTGTATGTGTTAGAATTAAATAAAAATCATAAAATCGTGATGTATGTGTGTGTGTGTTACTGTATGGGTGTGCAAGTATGTGGGGTCGTGTGGTGTGAGGGTTAGGAGAAGAGGAATTGAATTTTATTTAGCTTGTTAGTTGCATGGTTATGGCGGTTATGGTGTAATTAAAAGTTTAATGATTCGAGACGACCTTGAAATTGGTTACAAGTTATTATAGGGAATTATGTGATTTTAGTATAGTTTTTATATAATTATAAAAGTAGAATTCTAATATGGAAATTATTGTTATTCTTAATGAATTTAGAAGAAGACAATGCGACTTGGTAGCTTCGTTGCATTCGTAGAAGTTTTGGGTGGATTATGGTTTTGGTGGAATTTTTGTATATTGTGTGGAATAATGTGAATCACTTTTGAATTGTGTCTAAGTGGTCTTGAGTTAGTGAATGAATATGAAATGTCGATATTAGTTGAAGGTGTGAAGTTGGAGTAGAATTTATTGCCTTATGTAACAAAAAAACCAAGAGACGAAGAAAGACTATTAGTGTAAATTATGTTTTGTAATAGTGGCTGATGTTGTAGGCATGCTTGTGGGTGTTGTTGTTGATATTCTGGCCGAGTTAAATTCTCAAGGATGTTGAACTTATAGGGGAGATGCTCCCCAAATTTTTGTAGGCAAGTAAGGGGTTAAAATTGAACTCTTAAAGGTATATAACTTACATTTGATAATTGTGACCATTTCTAGATTTTGGAGGAAATGGGATTTGAGTTTGAGTGAGCGTAAGAAGCGGATACAGTATATAAAGTTCTCCCTTTCCTTCTTTTGGCATATCTTAAGTGTAGTAAGTTGTAATTTGAGCCTCGGGGAAATTCTGTCAATGAAAATCCGAATTTTGTTTTCCTACAAATCCATTCAGTGAAATTGAATTTAAAACTCATGTATATTGAAAAGGAACGTGCAAACATCCGTAACTTCTACTTATGAGATCGAATCATCCTACAACCTTGATAGATGACTCCGTAGAGCCAAATGTTTGAAATTCATATACGCCACCTAGTCTTGGACAGAGGTGGACCCACTAACTCTGAAACTCGCCTAGTTTGTCCTATCTAGTTTATTCTCATATGACATAAAGGAATAACATGTCTATCATTTTCCCTACTAAAGAATAATGTACTAATCGTTCCCTTGCGTTCTAATACCTATGTTGCAGCTGAAAATATGATTTTAGAAATGCTATCACGGGACAACCCTTGTGTCCAAAAATGCTTTATATACATGTGCTGCATTAGTTTCTCACTACTCCACTCATGCATACTATTATGATCTCATTCGTCGGAACTTGAGCCGGCTTTGTAATTGTGCGCCCTATAATGTACTCGGCAGTATGATGTGTTACGGGTCCTGAGACCTCCCCATAGGGCCGGATACCATCTATGTTGTCATGATGTGATATGGCATATGATATTTTCTGATGAAATGGCATATGGTATGTTCTGATAATATGGCATGCTGTGATGATATGATGTGCTCGGGGTTTATATGGGGACTTCAAACCTTCCAAAGTATGATGTGCTGTGGAACCAGCGTCGGGGTGGTGACCATATTACTGAGCCTTATGCATGATGTTTATTTGTATTATGCATATATGTTTTTAGTACAGATTTTGATGTCCTGGTTTGGTATGAGCTCCTTGTACCTTTCCTTTAAGTTATAGTTTATATTCTTTATGCTTGTGGTTTGCATATTCAGTACACATTTTGTTTGGACCCCATTTCTTCGAAGGCTTCATTTCATGCCCGCAGGTACAGACATTCGTGATCCGTCAGTGTAGGCTACACACCTTCTGCTACCACAGAGTGCTCCTTTGACTCAGAGCCCGCACTTTAGTATATGGCTTTCCTATGTACATGCTCCTGTATATTTGACCATTTGGGTACGGCGGCCCCTTGTCCTATCATACATTTTCGCTATGTTCTGTAGAGACCTATAGACATAGGTATGGGTTGTGGGTCGTGTATGCTCGTCTTTTTATGACTTATGTCTCAATGCGGTCCCTTCTGTTATAATGGCCTAAATGGCCCATCTGTTTGTATATATGCACATATCTGGCGATGCGCATTCCGCCGCCTCTATTGGTTTGATATGTTAATTTTTGCATGTGCGACTACTTAATTTAATAATTGCCTACTGTTCTAAGTGAAATAAATATTAAATTTGAATTATTCTGTAATATGATGATTTGGTGTATAAGTTTATTTGGGTGTCCAAATAGGGTACCAGTCGCGGCCCACGGGGCTTGGTAATGACAAAGATCCTAGCTCACTTAAAACAATAGAAGAAATGTCAAGAAAGCAATGAGACTGAAAGTCATGTCCTCAATAGAATGATGAGTCACCAACTCCTTGATATCTAAAGCAACTCGAGCCACGAAAAGGATGGTTGTGAGTGTCGTTCATCCCTACATTATGAGACAATGTAGGCAAAATATATATTACTACGTAGAGGGTACTAAGTATGTGATATATGCATGAACAAGTAAAGGAACGTGAATAATATGCCATAAGATGCAGGACAAATAGTAATGAACATGAGTAAGGCTTAAAAGCATTTGAAAACATATGAAAACTCTTGGTCAATGTATATCACAAAACTTTATCATAAACTCATAGCTTAACATCAACTTGTGTTGGATAGGACCGTTAATTGACATCTTAGACTATGCAACCTATAACATGGAATATGATAGAACCCTTATCGAGAAGAGGGAGGCTACCTTGCCCGGGTATACTCTATCACGGTAGTCAACTCAACTCAACTGTGCTTTATGTGGATCCACTAGCAAGGCCATGAAGGCAATCCTATGCGGGCAACGTAGTTTGGGACTTTAGGTTGCTACTTGGATTCCCTTGGGTAATTAACTCCATTAATAGATGGAACCCCACCTAGAATTTCTCTTGGTGCTTAGTTAATATCCCAATGGAAACTCATAAAAACATGATCATAACATAATAGGGAAAGATAGTAACTACCTATCAATCCATGTTTATAAAAATTAGTAGGAAAACTCATTAAAATTAGTGATTCATAGAAATCCCTAACTTCGGTGAGAATTATCCTTATCACCATCTTTAACATGTGAGAACTGTATTTATCACACCATAATAACTATCTTTGATCATAACTAAATAATCATCAGAACTTTCATCATTAAATCATAATCTCAACTTTAAATCATAGAACTTTCCTTGAGAATCATTAAACTCTTAATCAATTCATGAAAATCATTTTTAACTTCATAATCATAACTTGAAAATAGCTTTATGCATGGGCATTCATAATTCAACTTAAAATCATGTAATTTATTTAGACACATTCTTAGAATAATCATTGATAACAATTCAAAATAAAATTGAAACAACCCAATGTAATTCATCAAAACATGGGTTCATAAACCATTGAAAATTGAAGAATACTTGAGAAAACTTTGGGACTCCATGGGTGAAAGGAACGTATTGATCAATCCCCACATACCTTAATTGAAATTACTCAAAATTGAAGAAGGAACCTTGGTGAAATCATAAACCTTAGCTTGGAACTTGGAGAGGAATCCTTGAGAGAATTTGGTTCTTGCCTTTGTGAATTTTGGGAGAGTGATTTAGATTGAGGGAAATTTTAAAGAATTGGGATGATATAGGGTTGAACTTTTCCATAAATATGTCTAGTTTTGTTGAACCAAACTTGGGAAATACCAAAAATGCCCCTTATTAAAACACGGATTTCGACCCTACAAGATAAAACTACGAGTCATAGAAAAGTTGACTAGTCATCAAGATGACTCGTCCCATAGGTCTGAGGAAAACTCTGAAAAATCAAGCCTCTAAAATTTGCAAACAATTAGTTTCTGATACTCTTCTTAATGAAGACAAATAGTAAAGTGCATTTGTCCTGTAGGTATCAAAACCCACAAACTTGAAGGCCTCTGGACTTTCATTATGAGTCGTGTCGACACTAGTAATAATTCCTACGAATCATCCTGTTATGTCGTAGACTCAACCCTGAGGAAATTTGAAATATGGGCTACTGCAGTTTGGTTATGAGTCGTTCATACGACTTATCAATAGGATGACAACTCATCTTGTTGAGTCGTAGATCCTCTTCTGAGGGTGGAGCTGAACAATGCTCGAGGGGATACTCTACGACTCACTCTTATGAGTCATAAAAAGTTGTACGAGTCAAAGAGAGACTCCTAAACATGAGTCAGTTCGAGAATTTTGACAATTTTCTCCTTCGTTCCAACTTTTTGACTTTCGGGGTCTTACAATATCTTCCTCTTGGGAAACTTCATTCTCTAATGAGACTACTTATCATAGGAAAGACACGGAAAGTGGACTAGAAACCCAACATGTATATAATGACACCTTAAAATGCATGGAACATGAAACTTCAAACTTGACATAAATCATGACTTTAAAAATCAACTTTTATGAACATATATGCATATGAATGACATAGGATGAATTAAATAAGTAAGAGTTTAATTAACTTGAATAAGAACAACTTACTATGTTAGGCTTGAGTACAGGAAAAGAGGTACGGTTATCATTTCATGATATTTGCCTCTGCCTCCCAAGTAGCACTTTCAACTTGTTGATTTTGTCAGAATACTTTGACGGACACAACCTTTTTGTTTCTTATCCTCTTAACTTGCCGGTCTAATATTTCCACTGGAACCTCCTCATATGTTAAGTTCTTTTCAGCACTTACATCTTCCAATGGGACAATGGAATTCGGGTCACCCACACACTTTCTCAACATAGATACATGAAACACCAGGTTAACCATAGCCAACTAAAATGGAAAATCTAACTCATAAGCCACTTTGCCAATACGTCTTAGTATCTTATAAGGTCCAACGTATCTAGAACGTAGTTTCCCTTTCTTGCTGAAAAGCATTACACCCTTCATGGGTTAAACCTTCAAATAGACTCAATCATCTACTCAAAATTCAAGGTCTCATTTCCTATCATCTGAAAAGGAGTTTTGATGACTTTGAGCTATCTTTAACCTCTCCCTTATAAGTCTCACCTATTCCATGACATTTATTACCAAATATGGACAGATCAATGCTATCTCACCTACTTCAATCCATCCTATCGGGGATCTGCATCTTCTCTCATACAGTGCTTTGAAAGAAGCCATTTGTATACTAGAGTGATAACTATTATGGTAGGAAAAATCAATCAATAGTAAGTGGTCATCCCAAATCCTGTTAAAATCACCACACCCTTGATATATCCTCTAAAGTTTGGATCGTTCTTTCGGCTGGACCATTAGTTTGAAGATGGAAAGCAGTACTTAACTTAACCTTTGTACCAAGACCCTTTTGAAATGATTTCTAAAATTGTAAAAAGAATTGATTACCTTGGTTTGATATAATGGACAAGGTAACGCAATGAAGTCTTACCAATTCATGAACATACAACTTAGCATAATCTTCGACATCATAAGAAGTCTTCATAGGTAGAAAATGAGCAAACTTATTCATTTGATCTACTACAACCCAAATGGAATCATATTGCTTCTTGGTACGAGGCAAACCTATTACAAAATCCATATTCATATCTTCACACTTCCAAGTAGGAATTTTAATGTCTTCGGTTAGACCTTCTAATGTTTGATGCTCAAATTTAACTTGTTGGCAATTTGGACATAACCATAAATTCTGCTATGTCCTTGTTCATGCCATTCCACCAATACACTTCTCTCAAATAAAGATACATCTTGGTAGAACCCAAATGAATTGAATTTTGAGAACTATAAGCCTTATTCAATATCAATTCTCTTAAAATGTCTATATTAGGCACACACAAACGACCCTGATAATAAAGCAGACCATCTCCCCTTTGGGAGAAGGCCTCAATGTCTATGTCAACAAATGATTTCTTTAACTCAACCAATACCAGATCATGGTCTTCTTTGTCCTTAACATCCGCCACAAGAGACGATTCTGAACCATTATGTACAAGAATATTTCCATCATCAGATTTGACCAACTACACACCTAAATATGCCAATCTATGAACATCCTTAACCAATTCTTTCTTACATTCTTTAACATGTGCCATACTATTCATGGACAATCACTTAGTGCATCGGCAACCATGTTAGCTTTGATTGGATGGTGCAACACACTCATATCATAATCCTTCAACAATTCAAGCCATCACTTTTTCCAAAGGTTCAAATCCTTTTGCTTAAACACATATTGCAAACTTTTATGGTTGGTGAGAACATCTACTTGGACACCATAAAGATTGTGTCTCTAACTCTTTAAATCAAACACAACCACCCCTAGCTCCAAGTCATGAGTTGGATAAAAGCATAGACTATCACCTTGCTATGTTGCATCAAAACACAACAAAGACAAACTCTTGAAGCATTTCAATATATAACAAAACCACCGGATCCTTTCGGCAAGGTCAAAATATGGGTTGTAGTGAGATGATCTTTCAACTCTTGAAAAATCTTTTCACAAGCTTCCAACCATTGAAACCTAACCTTCTTTTGAGTTAACTTAGTCAAAGGTTACAAGATTGACCATTGAAAACCCTTTTAAAAATCCTTTATAATATCCGGCTAGGCCCAAGATCCTTCTAAAATCTGAAAAGGACAATGATCTAAGCCAATTTTTAACAACCTCAATTTTCTTAAGATCAACCATAATACCTTCAACGGACATAATGTGACAAAGAAAATCCACCTCACTTAGCCAAAACTCACACTTATTGAACTTAGAAAATAATTGCTTGTCCCTTAATATTTGCAACACAATCCTTAAGTGATTAGCATGCTTCTCCTCATTCCAAGAGTAAACCAAAATATCATCAATGAACTCAGTTACAAACATGTCCAAATGTTTCTTGAACACCCAATTCATCAAGTCCTTTACTGTCGTAAGGGAATTGGTCAAACCAAACGACATAACTTAGAACTTGTAATGGAAAGACCTTGATCAAAATGCCATCTTGGGAATATCACAGTCCCTCACCCTTATTTGGTGATAATCAGAACAAAGATCAATATTAGAGAAATAGCTTGCCTCTTGCAATGGGTCAAACAAGTCATCTATCTTTGGAATTAAATACTTATTCTTGATGGTCACTCTTTTTAATTGCTGGTAGTTAATGCACATATGTAGCAAACCATCCTTCTTTCTGACAAACAAAATGGGAGCACCCTATGGGGATATACTTGGTCTAATGAAACATTTGTCTAACAAGTCTTTCAATTGAACTTTTGACTCCTTTAATTAAATCATATCCCTTTGGTAAGGAGTAATAGAAATGGGTTGAGTGCTCGAATGAAGTTCTATACCAAAATCGATCTCTCTTTTGGGAGGGACACCAGTTAGATCATCAGGAAACACCTCCAAAATCTCATTAATAATAGGGACTGACTTTAGAGTAGGGGATTCAGAATTTTCATCCCTAACCCTCACACGATGGTAGATAAAACCATTAAAAATCATTTTCTGAGCTTTAATGCATGAAATGAATTGACCTTTGAACACAAAATTATTATCCTTCCAATCTAGGACTGACTTATTTGGGAATTGGAACTTAACCACTTGGGTCCTACAATTTATAGTTAATCCATACCAAGGATAACATCAATATTGGTCATCTCAATCTCAACTAGATCACATAGGGTAAGTTTATGGAGAAAACCAAAACCAAACAACTATTACAAACTCTTTTAGCCACAACTGACTCACCTACGGAAGTATATATTGAAAAAGTCTCAATGTTTTAGGGCTAACATCAAATGTCATGGCCACATAAGGGGAAACATAAGAAAAAATTACACACGAATCAAGTAAGGCATAAACATCATAGTGAAAAATCTGTAACCTACCGATAACAACATCGAGAGTCTCCTCCACCTCTTGCCTACCATGAAGAGCATATAATCAATTATTGTGTGGACAACCTTTTGGTTGCACTTAGGAACCTTGAGTAGGTTAGCCTTGAGGATGACCATCTTTGACCTTACATTCCTTAGCATGATTACTCGGGTTACCATATCGGTAACACACCTTCAAACTCGCTAAACACTCACCTTTGTGGTTCTTGCCACACCTTTTGCATGCGGGGGTACGTTGACCAACAGGAGCACATCCTTGAGGCTTAGAGTTAGGCATACTATCCCTGTAAAACCTTGGAGTAGTGTCTTTTGAAGACCCTTGGCTGGAGTACCTTTGGGAAAAATAAGAATATCCACCACCTCCGGACTTACCATGAGAGAAATCACTACCATCGATCCTTGGCCTCTTGGACTCCCTAGTTTTCTCCTTTAGATTCTCACTCTCTAATTTCTCTGCATAGGTCATAAGTCTACAGATGTCCATATCCTAGATCAATATGGCCATCTTACAGTCCTTTGAGACTATATCCTATACACCTGACACATATTTTCTCAAACAATTTCTTGAGTCGACAACCATAAATGGAGCATACTTTGGCAATTGAGTAAACTTGGGGCATACTCTATCAAACTCATACCACCTTAGTTAAGATTGAGGAATTCATACACCTTGGCTTCCCTTAGCTCTAATGGGAAATATCAATCAACAAAAACCTCTTGGAACTCATCCTAAATCATGGGATCCACCTCTGTAGGTCTCTAACTTTTTCACTAAACAAACCAAATTTGGGCAACACCCTTCAATTGATACGTAGCCAACTCTCCCTATTCACCGGGATAACCCCCATGATTTCCACAATCTAGTGGATGCTATCTATGAACTCTTGTGAATCCTCTTCAACTTTGCAACCCCAAAACTGTGGATGATTCATCTCATGAAATCACAAACTCTTGTTGCCACCGTACCCATATTTGGGTTCCAGGGAGCAACCACTTCACAATTGTCTTGAGCCGTAATGTCTTGGGTAAGTATTTGGAAGGTTGCTCAAAACTTAGCATTGGAGACTTGGTCATTGAACGGATCAGTGGGAGCTTGTTTCTCCTATTCAGCCATATTCTTTCTAGGGGGGTATCTTAGTGGTGGCATTTTTTGAGAATTGCAAAGAACAAGCATTAGAGGGGAAAGACTTAGAGACCACTCTACTGCATGACATAGATCATGAAAGATATGAGATTTTCCTAAGATATTTCATAGCCTCTTATTAATGGATATGGCGCACTTTATACCAATGAATAAGACTCTACTTAACGCGGCATGTTAGACTTCCTAGAAATCTTCTAAACCTTGTGCTCTGAAACTATATTTTTCATGACCCAAACTAGCGCCAAGCCATGACACAGCGATCGGGATGTGAGGGACCCAACAAGCTATCTTAGCATACAACCCAATATAAGGTAAAGAAATATAATTAAATAAGTGGAATTAACAACTCAAGGGAATGAGACTAAAGGATAGA
Source organism: Solanum dulcamara (assembly GCF_947179165.1). Lineage (NCBI taxonomy): Eukaryota > Viridiplantae > Streptophyta > Magnoliopsida > Solanales > Solanaceae > Solanum > Solanum dulcamara. The sequence continues at coordinate 58,240,619 of NC_077245.1, forward strand.
ATCAATCATCAATGTCCTATATTATAATACCGTCTAAACATGCCTCTAGTCTAGTATTTGAAGGGGGCTTAGGAAAAGCTTCTAGATCACTCAAAACAATGGAAGAAAATTCAAGCTAACAACAATAATAAAAGTCATGAACTCGATAGAATGAGGACTCACCAACTTCTTGATATCTAAAGAAACTCTAGTGACGAAAAGGATGGTCATGAGTGTGATCTATCCCCACATTATGAGACAATATAGGCAAAATATGTGTTTAGTACATAGAAGGTACTAAGTATGTGAGATGTGCATGAACAAATAAAGGAACATGAATGATATGTCATAAGATGCATGACCAATCATATTGAACATGAGTAAGGCTTAAAAGAACTTGAAAACATATGAAAACTCTTGGTCAGTGCATATCATAAAACTTTATCATAAACTCATAGTTTAACATCAACTTGTATGGGATAGGTCCTTTAACCATCCTCTTAGACCATGCGATCTATAACATAGAATCTCATGGAACCCTCATCGAGAAGGGGTAGGCTACCTTTCTAGGGTATATTCTGTCATGGTACTCAACTTAACTCAATTGTGCTATGTGTGGATCTACTAGCTAGGCCATAATGGGAAAACTTCATGGGCAATGTAGTTTGGAACTTTAGGTTGCTACTATAATTCCCTTGGGTAACTAACTGTGTTACTAGACCAAACCCTAATGCCACCTAGAAGTCATCTCGGTTCTTAGACAATATCCCAATGGAAATTCATAAAAAGATGATCATAACATACTATGTAAAGATAGTAACTACCTATCAATTCATCTTTATAAAAAATATTAGGAATAACTCATTAACTTTAGTGATTCATAGAAATCCATAATTTCGGTCAGAATTGTCCTTATCACCATCTTTAAACATGATTGTGTGAGGAATGTATTTATCACACCATAATAATTATATTTGATCATAACTTGATCATCATCATAACTTTCATCCGTAAATCACAATCTCAACATTAAATCATATAAATTTCCTTGAAAATCATTAAACTCTTAATCAATTCATGAAAATCATCTTTTACTTCATAATCATAACTTGAAAATATATTTATGCATGGACATTCATAATTCAACTTAAAATCATGAAATTCATGTAGAAACATGCTTAGAATAATCATTGATAACAATTCAAAATGAAATTGAAATAACTCAATGTAATTCATCAAAACTAGGGTTTATAAACCATTGAAAATTGAAGAATACTTGAGAAAACTTTGGGACTCCATGGGTGAAAGTAACCCATTGATCAATTCCCACATACCTTGATTGAAATTACTCAAAATTGAAGATGAAAACTTGGTGAAATTTGAAAGCCTAGCTTGGAACATGGAGAGGAATAATTAAGAGAATTTGGTTCTTGCCTTAGAATTTTAGGAGAGTGATTTAAATTTAGGAAAAATTTTAAAGAATTTGGAAGATATAAGGTTTAACTTAGCCATAATTGTGTCAAAGTTCATTGAAACAAAATTGTGAAATGACATAAATACCCCTTATTAAAACACCAATTTTTACCCTACGAGATGACTCTACTAGTCGTAGAAAAGCTTATGAGTCATTAAGATGACTCATCCTATAGGTCTGAGGACAAATCTCACTGTAGTTCCTACTAATCATCCTGTCAAGTTTTAGACTCGATCCTGAGGAACTCTGAAACCTGAGCTTTTTAAGTTTGGTTATTAGTGGTTCTTACGACACATCAACGGGATGACGACTAGTCCATTTATGTCATAGTACCACTCCTAGGGGTGGCATTGAACAATGCTTGAGGGGTTACTCTACGACTCACTCTTACTAGTTGTAGAAAGCTCTATGACTCGTAGAGTGACATGCAAACATGAGTTAGCTTAAAAATTTTGAGAATTTTCTCCTCGATTCCAATTTTTTGACTTTCGAGGTCTTAAAAAAGTCTACCTTGTCTAACTCAACTAAATTTGGTGAAGTATCTCTATAATAGATAGAAACTTCACAATCTCTATAGACTCTCTTGGATAGAACAGACTCACCAATAGGAGTAAAAACTCTAAAGGTCTATAAAAGTCATTCTTGACGGATCCCAAAGTTTACAGTCATATAAGAAGCCAGAAAAGAAAAGTTACCCTCGAATAAAGTAATGTATGGATGTCATAGGAAATGAATTGAAGCAAACCAATGACATCATCTGGCAAGTTCTCTTGGTCTTGGTGACTAGCCAAAACATACAAATGGTTTCAACCTTCTCCTGCTACTGAATTAATACCTCTTTGGTTACCTCTACATTGTGGTGTTGTTGAAGGAGATTAGGCCTTGTTTACCCCTACTACCTTGCCTATTTGATGAGAAATCTCTCATAAAGTGAATAATCTAGCCATATTTGTAGCAACTACTAGTGTCATCAAGAGACTCTCCCAAGTGCTGCCTACTTGACTTCCCACAAGGAGGCTTGCATGAAGAACCTTGAGCCACACTACCTTGAGACTGAGAGCCTTGAGTTCTGAAGTTCTGATTACCCTAAAATCTATGGTCATCCTAGTTGTTCGATGCTGGTACACTAGCATATGATAGTGCATAGCAAAAACGCCTACTTTGAAAGAAATAAAGTGTCATGACCTGACCTAGGGCATAGTCATAACACAGTGATTAGTATCTCAAAAGAACCCCACCAAGCCTCTTAGCATAATATTAATGAGCATAAATAATGTAAATGAATTAAGTAAAGCTAAATAAAGAGACGAAAGAAAAATCTCAAATAGAACTGTCAGGACCTGACCCAGAGCCTAGTCATAACACAATAATCGAAATCCCGAAAGGCTCCAACCAAGACTTATGACATGTCATAAACATGCCTAAGGTAAATTAAAGAGGAAATAACATATGAAAGAGTCTAAATAATAAATCATAAAAGGGTAGTTTAACAAGACTACATAGACTCTACATCATTTGTCAAACAATGCCTCTACTAAATCAACAAGGGTGGGGAATAATACATGTCCTTATCTCACCCTCAACATGAATATAACAACGTATTTGAAAGAAAGAACCAATTCATCACTAGTCCCCGATAAATGAGGACTCACTAGAACTCTATGGGATGGAACATCAACTAGCAACATGTAGGATATGATCCTCAACCCCTACATTATGAGATAATATAGGCAACAATATGCTTTAGTACATTTGAATATATTAAGTATGTGGGCGTGACATGAAATATAAGTCATATGATGCAATGATCAATTAACATTCATGATAAAAAGAGATACGTAAAGTCACGAGAAAACCATAATAATCAAAGCATTAAATGATATAGTTGAGATCATAAAAGAACATAAAAAGAGTATACATATATGGTATAGAATCATAACCGACAATAAGATTATGTGAGTTATACCATAGAATCCCAAGTTTTCCCCATACAATGGAAGAAAGGGGAATCTTCTTGCCAAGGTAGAATTTGCCCCACCAGGCAGGTCATGTACATACTCTATATGTGGATCCACTAGATATGACAAAGGGAAATCCTACAGTGGAACGTAGTTATGAGAAAAGAGACTTTATAAAAGGACCCCGTAGGATGAGCCCCCACCTCAAGTCATCAATCAATGCTAAGTGAAATCCCACAAAATACATAACACAGTGATCATACTTAACATATATCATAAACTTCATAATTCATAGATTAGCTTATTTTCATGTCATACTTACAATATGAGTATAAGAATTTCAACATCACAATATTATACTTGCATAATTCATGACATTAGGTTCCTAGGTCACCAATAAAGCATCCTAAGTCACCTTTCTTCATAATTTGCATAAAATCCATATATTGAACATAATTGTAATCCATGATTATAATTCATACTTGAAATTAGAGTAAAACTATATCCATAGTAAATTTGAGTGAAAATCATGAGAATACTTTGAAATTATTGAACTTTATAATCATACTTCATGTAAATCATCATTGAAAATAGCTTCATGCATAGGAATTCATAATTGAACTTCAAATCATGCATTTAATGTAAAATTATACTTATAATGATCATTGATGACTATTAAAAATATAATTGAAATAGCCCAACACAATTCATTAAACTAGGGTTTAAAAATTATGGAAATTGAAGAGAATTTTGGGGAAAATCTTGGGACTCCATGAGTGAAAGGAACCGATGGATGAATCCCCACATACCTTGGTAAATTGACCTTGAAATTGAGAGGAGAATACTTGTTCTTGAATAAACCTTAACCAAAAACCTTGATGAAGAAGTTGATCTCTTGAGGGAACCTTGAGAGAGAACTCTTAAAGTTGTTTGAGGGTTAATGAAGGAAAATAATAGACTTAGGAGTATTCAGGATAATTACATAATAAATCTATTCTCAAAAATGTCCACATACGTTAATGAAAATGAAGGGAATAAATAAAATACCATTCATTAAACTGGAAACTAGATTGCACGGAGGACTCGCTAAGGTCCATGTAAGTCACCATAGTCTGTGGTGGTGATTGTGGTCAGTTCCTTTGAACCTTTGGGTAAAAAGGTCTTTAAATAGGGGTGGCACCACGGGACGCACCATGGTCTGTTAAGTGCACCATAGTGTGTGGTGGTATTCCATAGTAATTGACTTAGAGGAGAAATCTTGGAGTTGTAGGGTTGGGTTTTAGGACTTCCTCCACGGTGATCTTCACGGTTCGTGGAGTTTGTTACGATTCTTGAACTGTGGGCATGGTATAGGATCTGTAAGAGAGTCTGCTGGAGTGACTAACACAAAACTTACCACTGTCCGCGAAGAGCAACATAACTCGTGGTGGTGGGGAATGGTCCCTACCTTGGGAAAATCTTTTGAGGGACTTAGGAGAGAGGTCACCACGGAGGGCACTATATCTCGTGCTACTCACCATAGCCCGTGGTCCCTTTTCATGGTTCCTTCCCTATAGGAATAAGTTTCTGAACCACCACCACGGTGGCTCACCATGATCCATTTTTCATCTTTTCAAATTTATGGGGTCTTACAAGAACATAAGTCTCAAAATGATAAAGAAACAACATAGACTCTTTACTATCTAACATGCCTCTAATAATAGATGGGGGTGTGAGACAATATCCCCGCTTACTCAATAGAAAACAAAAGAGTAATGAATTACGAATGTCGATTGTGAAATAAATGTCATGTTCCCAAACAGTGAGGACTCACTTAAAACTATAGCCATTAGAGGTAAGAGGATGAATGTTATCAACGGTCCCTACATTATTATACAATGTAGGAAAAAATATGTGTTAGTACATGGAATGCACTAAGTATGTGAGAAGATGCATGAACGATAAACATAGGACATAATTAATATGAATCACGGGATGCAAGACCAATATCATTTAAAATATGAATAAGCCATCAAAACATTAAAACATTTATCTCGTTGGTCGATGCATCAAAATTTCATAATCATCATAAGAACTCATAACTCAACTAAAATTGCGTGGGATAGGAACATTAACCGACATATAAGTCCATGCGAGTGAATACGTGAAATCCGACGACTTCTGCATCTAGACAAGGGAGGCTACCTTGCCAAGACATACTCCATTAATAAGCCTTTCAACTTTGCAATGTGGATCCACTAGCTTTGACATGTTGGTAGATGTAAGCCTACACGGGCAATGTAGTTTGAGACTAAATGTTGCTACTAGGATTCCCTTGGGTAACTAACTACGTTACTGGACCAAATCCCACCTAAAAGTCTCTTGATGTTTAGTCATTATCCCAACTGAACTCATAAAATTGATCATATATATCATAGGGAAAGATAATAATAAGTATTAATCAATCTTTATAAGAAAACATAATAATAACTCATCTAACATCATCATAGTAACATTATTGGATTAGATCATCTATCATTTAACCCATTAAGTGTGAGTGTCGGCCTTTCATCATAACATATCTTTGATCATAAACATCTTTAGGGACTTAACTTGCCCTATCATTAAGTTTGCTTGAAAAATCATAGAATCATCATTTATAAACTTCTTTGCATAAAGCAACTTTAAACTCACTCATAAAGCTTTCATAGAATGTTACTTGTAAATCATGTTTCATATCGCATAAATCATACTTGAATTAAGCATATAACGTGGGTCATTGAAATTCAACTTGAAATCATGCAATATGATGTGAATTATGCATAATTAGGCTAATAACATTAAGGAAAACGGCATAAAGTCTCCCTTGAATTTATACCAAAAAGTCAGTTAGACACTTCAGCTACTTGGACGACCTATTACACACCTATACTATTCAAAAGTGTATTTATTTATCCCTTCCTACACCCAATTTCAAGCGCGTTTCAGTCACAATTTTCTAGTGCGTCAGTACCTTTATAAACTTGATTTATATTTTTTTGATTAAAATGGTCCTTTTTTACATCTAAACCCAATCTCTAAATTTCCAAATCTAATAACCCAATAAAAATTAATTGGGCTCAATGATGATCCATACATAGCAAAAGGAAAAATTGGCTCGATAAATATAAAATTGATCCAGCTAAACAACGATAACTAAACTAGAAGATTCAAGACAACCCATTAACAATGAAAGTCAAATCAACTGATATTTTATAAAGAGGTTGTTTAGACGGGGCTAAGAAGCTGAGAAAGAGAGTGCTTGGGTTCATAATTCATGCCAATGATGATGACAAGTGGGATGAAATCATAATGGGTAATAACTTTGGCTTTCTTTGCTTTCCATGTCTCCCACTCCTTCACAAACTTTCCCACAACCACCACTACTCTGTCGTCGCCATTCGCTGTAGCAGCTTTTTTGGTATTCTTCCATTTAGGTTTCAGCAAAATCTTAGAAGATATGTTTGCCTAGTTTCTTGCATTTTTTTGCAGAGATGAAGTGTTTATTAAAATTTTCCTACAATGGTAATTTCTTGGAAATTAATGTTATAGCCTACCCACCTTATCCAAATTTTCACCAAGAAAAAACTAAAGAACCTGATTATTCTTCAAAGAATAAATTTGAAGTCCCAAATTGAAATTCAAGCTCATTTCTTTTTAAGGGGAATCAAAGGTAACTTTTTATTCCTTTCTCTCTTATGTATGCAAGAGGAAGTGGAAAGATTTGAAATTTGGGATTAGAGCAAGAAGAAGCAATGTGAGTGAATTTGGGAAACATGAGGAAGTTGGTGCTATTATTATTGATAACACATGACATTGGGGGTTCATTTAATACGTGGCATTATTGAGGGCCGAGTGGCTCTCACTCTCTACATAATATTTGGGGTTGGGTGTAGAAAGGGGTAAATAAATACACTTTTGAGTTGTATAGGTGTGTAATAGATCGTTAAAGTGTGTAACTGACTTTTCAATACAACTTTAGGAGAGGGAGGAGGGAATTTATGCCTTTTCCCTAATATTAAATTATATCATAATTGAGAAGACCCATTGAAATTCATGCAATAGGGCTTTTAATTAAGGAAATAATAAAATAATTGAGAAGAAATATTTAGAAGTCCAAGGGTGAAAGGAACCCATGGAAGAAGTCCCACATACCTTGACCTTGATTAGCCCTAAATTGAAGAGAAGAAATCTTGACCTTGAAGAAAATCCCTTGAATTGCTTGAGGGAGAAGAAGACCTTGAGAGAAAACTTGGGAGAGAAGGTTTTATGATTTTGAGAATTATGGAGAGAATGACAGGGTTAGGGGAATTTAGGTTAGTTAATCTATATGAATCTAGTCCCAAAAACCATCCACATTTATTAATGAAATATGGGAAAAAGACTAGAATAACCCTCATTAAAACTAAAAACAAGGGATGCACGGAAGACCCACCACGGTTCATGAACTTCACCACGGCCCGTGGTGGTGACCACTGTCAATGCCTTGTCTTTGGGATAAAGAAAAATCTTTAAGACCTTCTTCACGGAGACCATGTGGTGGTTCGAACGTGGTCCCTTCCTTGGAATATTTTTCTTAGGGTCTGAAGGGAGGGGCCACCATAGAGGGAACCACGGCTCGTGGTGCTCACCATGGCCCATGGTCCCAGTCATGGACACTTCCTAGCAGGGTTTGAGGTTCTAAAACATCAGCAAGGTGGCATACCAAGGACCATGGTGATGAATATGGATCGTGATGGCATTCGTTCTCATCACCTAGTGCCAAAAACTGCATGTTTCTGGAAATTCATCTTTAGATCTTCATTTTCCAACTTTCTAACTATCGGGATCTTACAATATCTCCCACTTGGGAACATTCATCCTCAAATTAGAATCAATCTAGCATGAATGGAATAGAAAAGGAACATAACATCCAACCATGAATGTAAAACATCTCAATAATGCATAATACAAGAAATCTTTAATCTAAAGCTAAAACATGACTTTAAAACTCATTTCATGAACATGAATGCATATAAATCCATGATAACAATTGAAGCACATGATTTGGGCTGATTGAATCATCAAGGAACTAAATACCTCAACTACGAACTTAAGGGAAAGAGATGAGGATATCGGGACATCATATTGGCTTCAGCTTCCCATATAGCACTCTCAACTTCTTGGTTCCTCCATAATACTTTAACTAAAGATATTTCTTTGTTTCTCAACCTCTTAACTTGCCGGCCCAAGATCTCAACCGGAACGTCCATATATGAAATATTATCTTTAACTTCAATGCGTTCCAATGGCACAATGGATCTAGGATCACAAATAAACTTTCTCAACAAAGACACATGGAATATCGGATACACCAATGCCAACTCAGAAGTCAAACCTAACACATAAGACACCTTACCAGTCCACCTCAAGATCTGATATGGACCAATATAATAGGGACGTAGCTTTACTTTCTTATCAAAATGCATCACATCCTTCATGGGTGAACTTTTCAAGTAAACCCAATCATTAAACTCAAATTCTGGTTCTCTTTTTCTCACATTCGAATAGGACTTTTGTCGGCTCTGGGCCATTTTCAATCTTTCTCTAATATGTCTAATCTTCTACATAGCCTCAAATACCAACTCGGGTCCTATCAAAGCAACTTCTCCTACCTCAAACCAACCAATAGGGGATCTACACTACCTACCATACAAAGCCTCAAATAGAGCCATTTGAATGCTAGAGTGAAAGCTATTATTATAGGCAAATTCTATCAATGGAAAATGATCATCCCAATTTCCTTTATAATCAATAACACATGCTCTCAACATATCCTATAATGTCTGAATGGAAATCAGTTTTACCATCCTTCTATGGGTGAAAAGATTTACCAAGCTTCACTTGAGTACCAAGACGTATTTGGAATGATCTCCAAAACATAGATGTAAACTGAGTACTGTGATACGAGATGGTAGACAAGGGAACACGATGAATCGTAACTAACACTTGAGTATATAGTCTAGCATAATCCTCGGATGTATAAAAAGCCTTAATACGCATAAAATAAGCTAACTTAGTCATTTGGTCAATAATCAAATAAATATAGTCATGTTTTACGAGCACGAGGCAAACCAGTAATGAAGTCCATATTAAAGGCTTCCCACTTCCAAGTAGAAATCTCAATTTCTTAAGCCAAACCTCCCAGTTTTTGATGCTCAGCATTCACTTGTTATGAATTAGGATATTTAGCCATGAATTTTGCAATATCTCTTTTCATACCATTTCACCAGTACACTTCCCTCAAATCACAATACATCTTTATACAACTGGGATGTATAGAATACCATGAACTATGAGATCCGAAAAATATCATATCTTTTAAGCCATCAATATTCAAAACACACAATCGACCTTGATATCTCAAAACACCATCTCCTACTTGGGAGAATGACTTAATGTCTTTTTCGGCAACCGTTTTCTTCAATTCAACCAAAATAGGATCACTATCTTGTTTTGCCTTAAAATATGTCGTAAGAGATTATTCAGAACCATTTTTTACAATAACACCACAACTATCGAAATCAACCAATCAAACACCCAAATGGGCTAATCTATGCCCATCCCAAACTGTCTCTTTCTTCTCATCCTCCATATAAGCAATACTATTCATGTACAATCTACGAAGAATGTCTGCAACCATATATGCCTTACCTAGATGGTATAGCACACTCAGGTCATCATCCTTCAATAACTTAAGCCATCTACTTTGTCGAAGGTTCAAGTCATTTTTGAGTGAACACATATTGCAAACCTGTGTGATCGGAGAAACATCCATAAGGACACCATTGAGATAGTTCCTCCATAACTTTAATCCAAATACCACTGCCGCCAACTCCAAGTCATGAGTTGGGTATTTCTTCTCATATGCCTTGAGTTTTCTTAAAGCATAACATATCACTTTACAATTATGCGTTAAAATACAACCAAGGCCAACTCGTGAAGCATCATAATACACAATGAACCCATCGAAACCTTTTGGTAAAGTCAACATCATAGTGGAGGTAAGCCTATCCTTTAACTCTTTGAAGCTTTTCTCACATGCCTCAGATCAATGAAACTTCACCTTCTTTTGAGTCAAGTTAGTCAAGGGTGACGCAATGAAAGGCAAACCTATCATGACCTAACCTCATATGCCGTAATAGGTGCCCGAAATGGACACACGCGTGTACCCTTGACAACTATAAGTAAACACATTTCCTGTTCGACTCATTGTGTACCAATAGATAAGAAAACATACAAGCCAACAAGGCTGTTATAATATATAGGGTCATTCTATAATACACATACATGCGAGCCGACAAGGCTGTTACGATACAGAGAACGCCCAAATCATAAGTCATATATGCACAATGGTACATACACACATACACATCCCATATACAACCCACGTACCTATCCACAAAACTCTAAGAGTAAGAAAAGTAACATAAGGTGGGACAGGGCCCCCACCGTACCCATAAAAAAAAATATACATCAGGGTTTAGTACCAAATCTAGGCTCCATCACAAAGGAGCACCCCTGGACTGCTGGGTGGGACTCCCATGCTGACGGATCCCCAAACTGTGTATCTGTACCTGTGGGCATGAATGCAGCCCCCCCCCCCCCCCCCCCGAAGAAAGGTGGGTCAGTATGACATATGTACTGAGTGTGTAAAACATAATATAGCATAACTGGTAGAATATCTGAAATAGAGAAGCAGGGGATAAAATATCATATAAGAAACCTGTACCTGTACCCTGTGAATCATAAAACATGCATGCTCAGATTATATAATATAGCCAGCCCTTTTAGTGATCCGGTAAATTATACCTGTAGGACCATCATAGGCCCGATGCCATCATTACTTTATTACATCACATTATTATATATATATTTACATACCCAGACCTTTAGTGAGGGACTCGGTGAGTTTTTTAGGTCATTGCATTATCATGTCCTTGTATAATGTACCCGGCCCTTTAGTGAGGGACTAGATAGATAATGCAATAAACTGTGCATGTTTATATATCCAACCTAGGAATCAGTGATAGAAGGGTTACAGTATGCATGAGGAGAGTAGTAAGTAACCATATGTAATTTAAAACATTATCAGAGACCCGATAGTATAAGAGGATTAAGCTATCGTCTGAGGACCCGAGTAGTAGAGTCGTTATCTTGGCTGCCCTCTAAATGCCATTAGGGGCTATATTAATTAGCATCTCGGGGACCCTTGACACGTACCAAAGTAATGCTAACCTCTTAAGGACTCCAAAGTACTTCTTTTTATATAGGCCTTACAACTAGGAGCCCGTATATTCGTTAGTTCCTTAGCATATAGAAGGTTTAAGGATAGTACTTCAACTATTATCAAAGTTTGACATCCAGAGGTGAATAATAAACACTTAGGAATGGAATCACCTCAGCATTCATATCATCTTTTACTTATATCTAGGACATGCCAAATAAGAGAAGGGATAGGCTTTACATACCTCTTATGGATTGCTTTTAACCAGGTTTGCCTTGTCATCCTCCGAACCTATTGAACATGAAAGTAAATACAAATATAAACACTCAAATTTCCATAATCTTAAGTTACCTTCGAGTATCTATAAAACTCACTCCCTCGCTCGCCTTTCTCGACTAGTCCCTTAATTAATTACATAATTAATAGAATTTGGCAGTACCTCCCCTATAACTTGCCCTATCCGAACTTCAAATTACACCTTCAATTATTACATACAACCAACAACAACAAGAAGCAGCTACGCAACATAGAAGCACCATAATATGATGCAATATAAGTTCCAAACAATTCGCCCAAAACTACAATACCAAAAAAGGGTTTTTAATCTTTATTTCATAAAATTGTTAACTATACGAAGCGGAGGGTCGTGTGGATTCAAACAGAAGCAAACACACCCAATTTATACCATGTTCCATCCCTGAAACACACAACCACACACCTGCAGCCTCATACCACAAGCACAATACCTTGATTCGACTACAATTTAACTATAGCGACTCCAATTTAGTTTGTTTCGAACATCAAGCATACCTATGAAATCTTTATACTTCCAGCCACATAAAAGGAACATAATACCATCCATAAAAATCCCATAAATTACAAATTGAAAGGATAAACCTTACCTTACCCAAAATTGGCCAAAACTTGCCAAATTGCGCCTCGGAACTTCTCTAGCACTGAAATTGAGTGGGCTGTTTGTAGCTCTTCCTTGCTTCCACAAAATGGAATTTTATGTTATCAACCGCCTCTATATTCCCATAGGATAGATTAAATAATTAATTCACAGAACGAAATTGGAAACCTACCTTTTTCTCCCTCTTGGCCGACACTACTCTCTCTGAGCTTTAGGGTTTCTTTTTCTTTGCTTTGGCTGAAGTTTTTGGATGGAAAATGAATTATGAGTCACAAAACATGTATATATAACATGCCTAGGGAGGTGAAATGTTCATCCCATTAGGGTGACACATGTCCAGCCCTTATTGAGCCACCGTATCTATGCAACCAATTAGGGGCTGCCATATGGCTGTGGGGTCCACCCCCCAAGCAGGCAGGTGAGTCAGCTACTTACTTCATCTGCTTCCATGTGTCACTCCTTCCTTGTTTCCATGTGTAAATTTCTCCTCCTCCTCATGGGTTCGTAATCTCATCTTATTTTAAAAATCTATGTAATCCATGCTACGTAAGCTTGGTATGTACTCAAGTAGCTTAAGTATGCAAAACTTCTAAGTTAGTAGATTATGTAGGTAAGTCGAGTCCTACGACTCACTACTTGGCCTCCAACTCCTTCCGACTTCCCATGACCCTATTTCTAATCTTCCCTACTATGGGGTATCACATTCTCCCTTCCTTAGAGTTGTTTGATAGTGTCGTAGATTATGCGGCTCACATGATAACTTCTAAGAAACTTAAGGGATATTTCGAGATCAAGAGTGGGGGGTGTAACAAAACCTTTCACAAACCATCTATAATAACCGGCTAAGCCTCAGAAACTCCTAATATAAGAAGGAGTCAACGGTCTAAGCCAGTTCTTAACTTTTTTGGTCTTCTTTGGATCAACCATAATGCTTTCACCAGAGACGATGTGACCAAGGAAAGCAACTTACCTTAAAAAAATTCAAACTTACTAAACTTTGCATATAACTGACAGTCCTTGAGAACTTGCAACAAAATCCTCAAATATTCGACATACTTTTCCTCACTCTAAGAGTAGATCAAACTATCACCAGTGAATACAATAACGAACATATCCAAGTATTTCTTGAATATCCTGTTCCTCAAATCCATAAAAGATGCAGAGGCATTCGTTAGTCCAAAAGACATAACCAAAAATTCAAAGTGACCATACCGAGTTTTAAAAGTTATCTTCGGGATATCACATTCCGTTACTCAAAGTTGATGATAACCCGATCGAAGATCAATTTTTAAAAAGTAACTCACTCCTTGAAGTTGATCGAACAATTCATCAATCCTTAGAATGGAATACTTATTCTTAAATGTAACCTTATTTTGTTTGCCATTAATCAATACACATACGAAAAGAACCCTCCTTCTTTTAGATAAAGTGAAATAAATCACCCTATGGAGATATACTCGATCTAATGAAATACTTTTCTAGAAAATCCTTCAATTGATCCTTTAACTCTTTCAATTCTTTCGGGGTCATTTGATAAGTAGGAATAGAGATAGGCTGAGTATCAGGTAAAAGATTGATATTGAAGTCTATTTCCCTTGAGGGAGGAATACCTGGGAGATCATCAGGAAAAACTTTTGGAAACTCATTTACAACTGAAAATTACTTAAGAGTAGGAGTTTTGAACTTAGTATCTCTAACTCGAGCAAAATAATAGATACAACCTTTTCAAATCATTTTTAGAGCTTTAAGGCATGAGATGAATTGACCCTTAAACACAGAATTACTACCTTTCCATTCTAGGAATGGCTCAATAGGAAACTGAAACTTAACCACATGGGTTATACAACATATAGAGGCCTAACATGCATGAAGCCAATCCATACCGAGAATAACATCAAATAGGTCATATCAAGATCTACAAGATCTACATAGGTGACTTTATGAAAATTTAAAACTGGAAAATTTCTGTAAACACTTTTAGCCATAACTAAGTCACCAATTGGAGTATATATCGAAAAAGGCTCTGGAGAGATCTCGGGACTAATAATAAATCTTATAGAAAAATAAGGAGTAAGAAATGACAGAGTAGCACACAGATCTAGTAATTCATTAACATCAAAGTAGAATACTTTCAATATACCGATCACAACATCAGGGGAATTGTCTAACTCCTGACGACTTTCAACAAACTCTTTTGCATGATGACCCGAATTTCCACACTTGAAACAAACATCCAATACCACTAAGAACTCTCCCCTATGGTTTTTCCTATACTTCTTACATAGAGGAATGACTTGACCACCTGGATCTCCACCTTGTTCCTTAGGTTTGACACATTTTCCTTCTCAAATTTTGGAGCCGGTGTGTTTGAAGAACATTGGACTTGCCAAAAACGACCATTTCCACCACTAATTTGTTGTGAGAAAATCCACCTTCGTACCGATCCTTCTTGTACTCTCTTGCATTCCTCTTCTTCAATTTTCTCAATATAAGTCATGAGCCTAAAGATATCCATCTCCTTGATAAGTATAGTGGTTTGGCATTCCTTCATAACCAAGTCCGACACTCCTAAAATAAACTTACTCATTTGGACATGAGAGTCGGCTACCAAGGATGTAGCATAATTGGACAAATTTGTGAACATAAGGGCATACTCCCTCACACTCAAGATTTCTTTCTTGAGGTTGATGAATTCAACACCTTTGCCTTCCTCAACTCAAGTGGGAAGAAGTGATCAAGAAATACCGCTTTGAACTTTTCCCAACCTATAGGACCCTCTTCAACCCTTTTAGCTTTTTATTAGTTGTACCAAACTTGAGAGACACCTTTGAGTTGGTAGGCTTCCAATTCCTCCTTCTCCTTTGAAGCCACTCCCATAATATCAGCAATCTTATACAACTCATCAACAAAGTATTGGGGATCCTTATTAACCTTAGATCCATGAAACTCAGGACGGTTCATCCTAGTGAAGTCTCTAACCCTTGAAGGTGGAGTAGTCACAATTTATGGATCATCTACCCCTTAATTCATTGAGTAGTAAAAGCTTGGGCTAGAATTTCAAAAGTGGTTCAAAACTCTACATTAGTCACTTAATTATTCAAAGGATCATTCGGAGCTTGTTGCTCCTCGCCCTCAACATTCCTTCAGATGGGGTATATTTATGGAGGCATGATTTTAAAATCACAAAGAGATAGAGTTAAAGGAGGAAACCTTAGACTTAAAATCTATAGTATGATGAGATCATGAAAGAGTGAAGTATTTCCTAGAATATCTTATAGCCTCCTATTCATAAATGTGGAGAACTTTACACCGATGAACAAGACACCACTTGCCATGGCATGTTAGAATCCATTTGACACTTGAACCTTACGCTCTGATACCAAGTTTATCACAACCTGACCTAGGGCATAGTTTTAACATGGAGATAGAATCTTTACTATCTAACATGCCTCTAATACTAGATGGAGGCATGAGAAAATCTCCTCACCCAATAGACAGCATAAGAGTAATAAAGTATGACTGTCCAATGTGAAATAAGTGTGATGTTCTCGAATTGTGAGGACTCACCAATAAGAAGATAATAGCAAACTCTTGTAACGAGCATGAGGAGGATGAATGTGACCGTTGGAAAAGTATGTGTTAGTAAGTGGAATGCACTTAGTATGTGAGATGATGCATCAACAATAAACATAGGACATAATCAATATTAATCACGGGATACTAGACCAATATCTTTTAAAACATGAATAAACCATGAAAATATTAAAATATTTATCTTATTGGTCAATGCATCAAAATATCATAATCATCATAAGAACTTATAACTTAACTAAAATTGTGTGGGATAGGACCTTTAACCAATATATAAGATCATATAAACTAATACATGGAATCCAATGACTCCTTTATGAAGACGGGGGAGGCTACCTTGCCAGGGCATACTGTATTAATAAATCTTTCAACTTTGCTATGTGGATCCACTAGCTTCGCCATATTGGAATATGTAATCCTATATGGTAAATGTAGATTGGGACTAAAGGTTGCTACTTGGATTTTCTTGGGTAACTAACTGCATTACCAGATCGAACCCCACCTAAACGTCCTCGCAGTGCTTCATCATTATCCCAATGAAACTCATAAAGTTGATCATAAACATCACAGGGAATGATAATCATAATTATCAATCCATCTTTATAAGATAACATAACAATAAATCCTCTAACATCATCATAATAACATCGTAGGATTAACTTATCTATCATTTAACTCATGCAATATGGGTGTAGGCCTTCCATCATTACATATCTTTGACCATAAACATCTTTAGGGACTTAAATTGACCTATATTTAACTTTTCTTGGAAAATCATAGAATCATCATTCTTAAACTTCTTGGCATAAAGAAACTTTAAACTCATTTATAAATCTTTCGTAGAATGTAACTTCAAAATCATCATCATATCTCATAAATCATACTTGACACTAGCATATAGCATGGGTCATTGAATTCAACTTGAAATCATACAATATCATGTGAATTAGGTATAATTAGGCTAATAACATTTAATTATATCATAATGAAGAAAACCCAATAAAAATCATGCAATAGGGCGTTTAATTGAACAAATCATAAAATTTTTTTGAAGAAATCATTCGGATTCCATGGGTGAAAGAAATCCATTGATGAATTTCCACATACCTTGACCTTGATGATTCATAAATTGAAGAGAAAGAAAGCTTGACCTTGAAGAAAATTCCTTGAATTGCTTAAGGGAGAAGAAGACCTTGAGAAAAAACTTGGGAGAGAAAATTTTATGATTTTGGGAATTATGGAGAGAATGAGAGGGTTAAGGGAATTTAGGTAAGTTAATGTGTAAGAATCTAGTTTCAAAAACCATCCACATTCATTAATGAAATATAGGGAAAAGACTAGAATAACCCTCATTAAAACTAAAAATTAGGGTTGTACGGAGGACGCAACAAGGTCCATAAACTTCACCACGACCTATGGTGGTGCCTATGCTCAATTTCTTAGTCTTTGGCATAAAGGGAAATCTTCAGGACCTCCTTCACAGAGACCTTGATGGTTCATAAAGGTCACCACGACCCGTGGTGAGGGTCATAGTGAGGAACTTGATAGGAGGGTCTACAAGGGTGACCACCACAGTCCATGAAAGGCTATAAGGCCTGTGGTGGTTTTGACATGGTCTCTGCCTTGGAATGTTTTTTAGGGTCTCAGGGGAGGGGTCAACACAGAGGGCATGACGACTTTCCAACTACTAGAATCTTACAGAAAGGTTTCCATTACCTACTAGAATCTTACAAAAAAGTTGCCATCTATAGTCTAAATACCAGCATACCTTATTTTCTTATGGTGGTGGTCCTCCCTATCTTAATTCTTTTTCTCGTTAACCTATTAAGCATACAACTTAAGTCTGGAGGTGTCCATCTGAAATCAACAATGAAGCATAACTCTCTTTCTTCACATATTTTACCAAGCTAAAGACAACTTCCTCATCTTTGTTCTTACATCAGGGATCAATTCTGTAGTATACTTGTACAACTGGATGAATTTGAGGTTGTACTTTATCATAGTCAACCCCTCATTTTTCAAATTCATGAACTTCTCAACTTTTGCTTCTCTGAACTCACGGGAAAAGAAGTGGCCTAGGAATGTGCTTTCGAACTCATCCCAAATAGCTGGCTCAAAATCCCTGCCATAATTTTTCTCCCACTGATTGTACCAGATGTTTGCAACATCCTTCAGCTGATAGGGAAAAATCTGAACTCCCTCGATCTTAGTCGCATGAATAGCCTTAAAAATTTTCCACATCTCATCTATGAAGTTTTAGGGATCTATCTCAACCTTGAATCTAATGAAGACTGATGGGTTCATCCTCAGAAAGTCTCTAATCCTTGTAGTAATAGATGACTCTCGAAAACTAGAGCTAGAGACTGGAGTGCTTTGACTATAGGACTGGTCATCCTTACACTATGTGAGCATTATCATCGCTCCTCTATATTCAGCTTCAAAAGTGAGGGTAGGCTGAGCAGTATGTGGAACATCTTGTGCTCTATCATTATTCTCAGGCTCAGCTATTTCAACTTGATTTTTGGTTTGTATTCCGCATGGTGGTGGAATCTTATTATCAGTGATGTTTCTGTAGCTGAGAGTGTGTTTTGAAGGCTTTCTTTAAAAATGTGAAACACACGAATTAAAAGGAGAATTTATAAAGTTAAAACTCTATTGCACGATCTTGGAGTATGTGAGAAGTGTAATAATTCCTAAAGTCCTGTAGCCTTCCTATTATAGATGTGGCATGATTCACTCTATTAAATAGGAATCTACTAGACTCAGCTTCATATACATACTAGAACTCTTGAACTCTATGCTTTTATGGCAGGTTTTTCACGCCCGAGCTACAACTTAGACGACTAGAGGCAACTTTTAATAAGGGGTAAAATTTTCTTTTTCAACCTTTTCCAAACCAAAACCCTGGCATTTTGGGACAAAAATAAGTCCCTTATTAGTACCAACAACATTTTTCTCTCATTAACACTTAAATTATTTTGAGATCAAAGATTGGAGAAATGAAAAAGCTTTGCTACAAGCATTTCAACCAAGTTCTTCTAGTTACGCTTAGATAATTGAGTTTCTAGGCATCTAAGGCTAATCACAATGTAGGACTGAATTCTTCCTTCTGCCCTTCATCTTTGTTCAGTCAGTATAAGTTTGAGTTTGAATTTCAATAACGTTAGATTAAGTTTTTGAGTTAGTAAGGTAAGTTTTTTTGTGTTCCCTACATATATATTGATAATGAGATTATTCCCATGTGGTCAAGTTCTTAAAATTGTTTTTTATTTTTATATTCATATGAACTCTATTGAGTATTTGCATTATATATGTAAGACCCCAGAAGTTAGAAAGTCAGAAAACAAGCTTTGGTGGCCTCCGTGGTGTCCCCTTCCTTGAGATCCTCAAAAATATTTCCCAAATCATGGACCAAGCCTCCCCACCATGGGACATTTTTTCCTTCATGGACTATGGTGGGTTTCATGGTGGTCACTCCTGCGGACCCTCTTATAGGTCCTTCACCATGCTTGTGATTCATGAAATGTGATGACCTCCACAGACTGTGAAGGTCTTTGTGGAGGATGTTATGAAACTTTTCCCTGCAATCCCAAGATGTCAAGATCAAGTAAAGCACCATGGACACCACCACGGGCTGTGGTGAGCACCACGTACCATGATGGGCCCTGCGTGCAGTCCTACTTTTTAGTTAAATGAAGGGTTATTCGGTTATTCCCTATTCTTTTATTAATGTATGTGGAGGTTTTTTGGGATAGATTCATTATGTAATTATCCTAAATAATCTTAAGTCTAATATTTTCCCTCATAAACTCTAATATCACTTTTAAGACTTCACTCCCAAGGTTCCTCAAGAGATTTTCATCTTCCTCAAGCTTTGGCTATGGTTTCTTCAAGAACAAGCTACCTTTCTCAATTTCAAGCCCAAATTTATTCAAGGTATATGGGGATTGATCCATGGATTAATTTCACCCATGGAGTCCCAAGGTTTCTACTCAAAATCTCATTAATTTCAATAGGATTTGTAGCCTAGTTTGATGAATTGCATTAGGCTATTTCAATTATGTTTTATTTTGTTATCAACAATCATTATAAGTATGTTTCTACATAAATTTCATGATTTTAAGTTGAATTATTAATGTCCATGCATGAAGCTATTTGAATATTGAGTTACATGAAGTATGACTATGAATTTTAGTGATTTCAAAGTATTCCCATGGTTTTTTATTCAAATTGACTATGTATACGAGTTCTACTCTAAGTTCAAGTATGAATTATGATCATCATTTCAATTATGTTCAAGTTATGAATTTCATGTAGGTTATGAAGAAATATGACTTAGGATCCTTAATTTGTGACCTAGAAACCTAATGGCATAAATTATGCAAGTATGATATTATAATGTTGAAAGGCTTATACACACATTGTAAGTATGACATGAAAATAAGATAATCTATCAATTATAAAATTTATGAACAAGTTTATTATATATGTTAAGTATGATTATTATGTTATATATTATGTGGGATTTGACTTACCATCAAATGATGACTTGATATGGGGGCTCGAACTACGAGGTTTTTATATGAAGTCTCTTGTCTCATAACTACGTGCCACCGTAGGATTTCCCCTTGTCCTAGCTTGTCGATCAACATTGTAACATCCCTCAAAAAGGCCCACAAAATATCTTAAGAATGCCTAGGAAATAGGCCGCTAATGTAATGCATTATCCTTACACTTTTTGGAAAATCTGAGTTCGGAATATCGATCAGGGGTTCAAAACTTGTGGAAAAATGGTCTCGATGAATTTTTAGGACTCGTAGAGTGGAAGAAAGACTTTTGAAAAATCCACAAAATAGTGTGGTCTGCGATAGGACCGCGTCGCAAACCTGGGAAGGTCTTCTGGCCGAATTTAGTTTTTTTAAGAGGTGTTTTATACTTTTCCCAAATTATTAATTAATGAACCTAGACATTTTTAGGACCTAATTCAACTCTATAAATTTACCTAAACCTCTAATTCTATTCATTCTTCTACAATTTACCTATCAAATATTTCTCTTTCTATAAAAAGGCTCTCAAGGGTTTCCATTGAAGACTTCAAGAAAACTCACTCAATTTCTCCATCAAAACTCTCAAGTTCTTCCAAATTAAATTGTGTTCTCACTCAAGGTATGTGGGTATTGATTCATGGATGTTTTCATCCATGAAGCCCAATCAATTCTCAAGGTTTTTTATCAAATTAAAGTAGGTATTTTATGGGTATTGTGATCTCTATTCCAATTGCATGAATTTTGATTTAAAGTATGATCATGAGTCTATTTTGATATAAATAAATGGTTATTGATTTAAATTGAAGAGTTTTTCCATGAATTCTCCTATTTGATTTCTAGGGTTCATGGTGCAAATTATTAGTATTTTAATTATACTTCTAAATAATTTTATCTATATGAATTATGTATGGGCTGATATAAAGCTTATGGTCATGCATGTTTTCAAGTTAATTTCATTGTTTTTAAGTCAATTGATCATGCATTTATGTCATACCCTAATTTCAAGTTCAAGCTATGCTCATGAATTTTCAAAGTATGAATTATGACTATGTATTTCCATTATGATCATGAATTATAAGCATGTTTCAAGGTATGAATTGCATGCATGCTATGAAGTAAAATGACTTAGGGCCCTATGTGGTCACCTAAGGCCTAACGATATCGATTATGCAAATATAATTGTACTGATTGAAGGACAATTCTCACATTACAAGTATGTTATGATTATGAGCTACTCTATGATTTCAAGCCTATGATCATCAATATGATATATGATATTATGATTTTATGTTATGTATATATTCCGTGGGATTTGACTTAGCATGAATGTGGACTTGAGGTGGGGGCTCAAAGCAAGGGGTCCTTATATAAGGTCTCTTATCTCATAACTACTTGCCACCGTACGATTTCCTTTATGGCATGGCTAGTGGATCCACAAATAGTACATCTTCATGACTAGGAGTCTACCTTGGCAAAGTAGCCTCCCCCTTCTCAATGTGGGGATCATCGGATTCCATGTTATAGCTTGCATGGTCTTATTGTCGGTTATGGTTTCTATCCCACATATGTATGATTTCTTAAGTATGTTATGATTTTGAACTCATGCTTTTAAATACTTTGGTCAATATGATTTTCTCATGACTTTATGTATTCCATCTTATAATGTGATTTACTTGACCTTTGCATTCCATGATTTACGTTGTATGTTACGCCCTCATACTTAGTACATTCCAATGTACTAAAGCATTCTTTTTTCCTACATTGTCTTATAGTGTAGGGGTTGAGGTTAAAAATCCTTATTGTCCATGTAACTAGTAGTCGTTCCTATCCGAAGGTATTGTGGTGAGTCCTCATTGACCGGGGACTAGTTTCAAGATAGTTAGTGTTTTCTTTTTAAAAGACTTTTGTTTACATCGTAAATTGAGGGTGAGCTAGGAACATGTCTTAGCCTCTACCTATACTCATGTTTAGAGGCATCTAGTTGGATATATGTTTGGGTCTATGTTGTCATAAAATATTTTAAGATTTCTATTCATGGTTTAGACTCTCTTATGATGTTTCTGCTTTTATATTTAACTTATATATGCTTATGATATATACAAGAGGCTTGGTTGGAGCCCTTTGGGGTTTTGATCGTCATGTTACGACTAGGTCCTAGGTCGGGTCATGACACATATATAGCATATGTACATGACCCACCTAGCGGGGTAGAGTCTATCTTGATAAGTATATTCCCCTTTCTTTTATTGTATGGGGAGACATTAGGATTACATTTTATAGCTCGCATGGTCTTATTATCGGTTATGGCTCTATCCCACATATGTATACTTTCTTTATGTTATTTTATGATTCAACTTTCTCTCTTAAATGCTTTGATCATTATTGTTTCCCTATGAATTTACTTATCCTCTTTAACATGCACATTAATTGATCATTGTATCCTATGATTTATATTGCACGATATGCCCACATACTTAGTATACCGAAACATACTAACGCATATTGTTGCCCATATTATCTCATAATGTAGGGGTCGAGGATCATATTCTACCCATGCATGGCTAGTAGAGTTTCCATCTTGTGAAGATTTGTGAGACCTCATCTATCGAGGGCCATTCATGCATGTATTTCATTTCAAAGACTTTTGTTATAGTTTGTTGAGGGTGATCTAGGGACATGTCTTAGCCCCTGCCCTTCTTGAGTAGTAGAGGCAGATGTTGGACAAATGTTATGAAGTCTATGTAGCCAAGTTTACATCACTTTTATGGTTCATGATTTATACTCCTTCCTATATTATTTCCATTTTACTTTTTCTAATGCATGCTTATGATATATCAAGAGGCTTGGTTGGAGCCCTTCAAGGTTTTGATCGACGTGTTACGACTAGACTCTAGGTCCAATCGTGACAGTTTATTTATATGCATTATTTTGAGATAAAAGAATGATATATTTTATGTTTTAAATTGAGTAACAAGTTTGAGCATGAGTCAATTTTGAGATGTCTTTTATGCACTAATTTTGATCGTGATATTTATCAAGTTTACTGAGTTAGATTTTCTGCATCTATGTTGAGATTGGATTGAGAAATCAAAGCTATGTTTTCAAATGCATTCACTGAATTGAGAGTAACTATGTTTAAAGAGAAGTTATGAGTTGAGATTATTTGAGTTAAAGAGTAAAGCCCAATGAGACTAATTAGATAATATTTGATTACTTACACTCACTTGAGTTTATGAGCATAATAATATATTTTAGGAGTAGTATTGAGCATCGATTTGGGTGAAAATTTCAATAATTCAAACCCCATAAACTACATAGCTAGCATAAGATAAGAACATACTGTTGGTTAGTGCAACTCCTCACTTCAGTTCCTGATACATACTTTTATTGGATCTATGCGATGAGTTACGCCTGTTATCCTTGCAAGGTATTGGACGATTATGGCAATGATAGTTGTTCATTGTATCATCACGAGGCTCATAGTGATGGTTGTCGGTTAGAGAAATTTCACAAAGAAAAAAATACTATTTTTATGTTGACTTGCATTTTCTTACTTATATTTTGCAAAGCATTGTCCTATTCAAATACTTCATGCTTTACTGTGTTAAGATATTTGAGTATTCATTCTATTGAGTTATTTGAGTATTCTTGAGTAAGTTTCTCTTCAGCTATTTACATACCGTACATTTCATGTTTTGATGCAATTTGAAACTGCATAATTTTATAATGCAGATACAAGTCATAAATATCCTCAAAAGGTGCATCATTAAAGATCAGATTTCTTCTAGCTTTTGGTGAGACCTTATTGTATTTAAAGCAACTCTTGAGTCATTTATTTCATTCATTTATTATTAGTCTTTTGAGGTAGTCGTGGGCCTATCCCGGTACCTATTCAAAGTTAATTTAGAGTCTTCATAGACAAGACATAGATAGAGTTTTTAGTTCATTAGTTCTATTTTGGAGTTTATGTTTTCACCAATCTTTATTTATATATTTCAAAATTGAGACTTATTTACGAAGTTAAATTTTTATTATAGTATATGCCTATATGAGTTAGCTTTTTTACAAGTTAAGTCTTTCACTGAGTAGTTAGCTAGGCTTAGGGTTTTCTAGGGAACCATCAATGGTTTCCAAATGTCGATCATGCCTAGGGTATAGACTTATGGTGTGACAAACTTAATATCAAAGCAAGGTTTTCAGGATTACTAGGATGTCAATTCGCGTTCTCTGGGAAATATTTTTCTTTTGCATGAATAGGACAAGATCTCACCAAGGTGAGACACTCTGCCAAATAAATCCACTATCTAACAGATCTTGCAACTGCTCTTTTAACTCTTGCAACTTGGATTTGGGAGGAATATCTATTCTGAAATCCATCTCTCAGTCATGAGGGACTCAAGTAAATCATCAAGAAAGACTTCATAAAACTTACTCACGATTGGGACTGACCAAAGGGATGGAATCTCCGTAATATCATCTCTAACTCGAAAAATGTAGTAGATACACCACTTTTATACTAACTTTCTGGCCTTAAGGTATGAAATGAATCAATCCGTGGGCACTACTGGACTACCATTCCACTCTATGGCCGACTTATTTAGAAATTAAAACTTGACAACTTTAGTTCTACAATCTATTGAGGCATTAGAAGCATAAAGTTAGTCTATGCCTAGAATGACATCAAAGTCTACCATGTCTAACTCAACTAAGTTTGCTGATGTTTCTTTATGATAAATAGAAATCGTACAATCTCTATAGACTCTCTTGGATAGAATAGACTCACCAATAGGATTAAAAACACTGAAGAGCTATAAAACTCATTCGCGACGGATCCCAAACTTTACGATCACATAAGGAGCCATAAAATATAAGTTACCTATGACAACATCTTTCAAGTTCTCTTGGTCTTGGTGACTAGCGATTGAATACAAATAGTTTAAACCTTTTCCTCTACTACCTTGTTTATCTGATTAGAAATCTCTCCTAAAGTGACCTATATTGCCACACTTTTAGCAACCACTAATGGCATCATGAAGCTCTCCCAAGTGCAGCCTACCTCACTTGCAATAAGGAAGCTTGCGTGAAGA
Organism: Solanum dulcamara; assembly: GCF_947179165.1. Lineage (NCBI taxonomy): Eukaryota > Viridiplantae > Streptophyta > Magnoliopsida > Solanales > Solanaceae > Solanum > Solanum dulcamara. The sequence continues at coordinate 58,266,452 of NC_077245.1, forward strand.
ATCTTGAGCCACACTACCTTCAGACTAAGATTTTTGAGCGCTGAAGTTTTGATTACCCTAAGATCTCTGGTCATTCTAGTTGTTCGATGGTAATGCACTAGCATATGATGGTGCATAGACAGAAGACCTACCCTGAAAGAAAAAAAGGTTTCCATTACCACTCTTATGGTGGTTAATCTCATTACCAGCAGACCTTGCTTTCTTATGTTATTTCTCCTTCCTATATTTATTCTTTTTCTCCTTAACTTATTGAGCATACACCATAAGTCTAGAGGTGTCCATCTAAAATCAATAATGTAGCATGAAACTCCTTCATCACATAATTTACGAGTCTAGAGACAAACTTCCTCATATTTGTTCACACATCAGGGAACATCTATGGAGTATACATGGACAACTAGATCAACTTGATGTTGCACTTCATCATAGTCAACTCATTCCACTTTAAATTCATGAAGTCCTCAACTTTTGCTTCTATCAACTTGCGGGGAAAGAAGTGGTCTAGGAATGCACTATCGAACTTACCCCAAATAGCAGGGTCAACACACTTACCACAATTCTTCTCCTATTGATTGTACTTGATGTTATTAACATTGTTTAGTTGATAGGGAAATAGATCAACTCCCTCGATCTCTGTCGCTTGCATATCTTTAAGAATTTTTCATATCTCATCTATGAAGTTTTGGGGATCTTTCTCAACCTTGAATTAGATGAATATTGATAGGTTCATCTTTAGAAAGTCCCTAATACTTGTGGCAATAGATGGCTCTTAAGAACTAGAGCTAGGGACTGGAGTGCTTTGACGCTCGGACTTGGCAGCCGTCTACTGTGTGAGCATTGTCATCGCTCCACTAAATTCCTTCTCAAAAGTGATGGTAGGCAGAGCAGTTTGTGGAACCTCTTGTGTTCCATCATTATTCTCAAGATTAGCTACTTCGGCGCAATTTTTTGTTTGAATCTCATTGTCTCCGATGCTCCTCTGGTTGAGAGTACATTTTGAAGGCATGATTTAAAAATATAAAACACACAAATTAGAAGGAGATTTTATAAAGTTAAGCTCTATCACAGGAACTTGAAGTATGCGAGAAGTGTAATAATTCCTCAACTCATGTAGCCTTCCCAATATAGATGTGGTATGCTTCACTCTGATAAGGAGGACTCTACTAGACTTGGATTCATATAAATCTTAGAATTATTGAACTTTATGCTCTGATGCAAAATTTATCACACCCCGTGCTACACACTAGGCATGGTCAGCACTCAGAAACTATTATTGGTTCCTTAGCGAACCTTTGGACTGGCCAACAAAAGACTCAACTCAATAGAAATAATATTGTAATGGCTGTCTAAAATATAATCTCTAGAAATAGAAATAAACTCCAAACTCTATCTATTTCTAATCAATGAAGCCTCTAAATTGACTTTGAACAGGTACAGTGATAGGCCCACTACAACCTCAGAATACTAATAATAATGATTGAAATAAATGAAAAAAGATATACTTTGAATGCAATGAGGTCTCACCAAAAACTAGAAGGAAATGGATCATCAACGATGTGCCTGTTGAATATCTCTATCACCTGTATGATGCAACATCAAATTGCATCAGTACAAGGAATATACAACACATAAAATAGCAGAAAAAAACTTATTCAAGAATACTCTAATAACAAAAAAGGGAAGAATACTCAAAGAACTCAACTCAATAAATCATGAAATATATGAACAACACAATGCTTAAGGCAAATATAAATAATTAAATGAAAATAAAAAAATATTTACTCTTTATGAAATTTCTCTAACCAACAACCATCACTATGACCATCGTGGTGATACAACGAACTGTTGTCATTGCCACAACCATCCAATAACATTTTAGGATAAGAGACAAAACTCCTCTTATGGATCCAATAAAAGTCCATATAAGGGACTGAAGTAACTAATCGTCCGAACAACTGGCACAATCCTATCATATGCTGGCTCCATCTTTATAGAGTTTGAGTTGTTATCAACTTTTACCCAAATTGGTGTTCAATACTACTCCTAAAATATAGTTATGCTTATGAAATCGGGTGAGTGCAGTACTCAAAATATTATCATGTTAGTCTCAATGGACTTTACTCAATTAACTCAACTCTTAATAACTCATAAATTCTCTTTAAAATATATTTACTCCTCAACTTAGTGAATGCATAAAATATAACTCTAATTTCTCAACTCAATCTCAAAATAAATATTTAAATGCATTATTACTCAAACTCCTTTAAACCCGATAATGATCATGCTCAAAATCAGTGAATGAAATACTTCTCAAAACTCAAACTCATGCTCAACTCTTTATCAAACTAAGACATGAAATACATCATTCTGTTATCATAAAATAAGGTATAAATGTAAGCAATTTAGATACTCGAATAGGGTTCATGTAAAATCTAACATGAACAATAATTCAAAAACTTGAATTCATGGAGATGATCTCAATATTAATATATATGTAGGGAACTCAACAAAAAATCATATAAGTAACTCAAAAACTCAATATAATGGGATGTAAACTCAAACTCGAACTCATACTGAATGAACAAAGATGTACGGCATGAGGATGAACTCACTCAAATATTGTTATTAGCTTTACATACTTGGAAAATCGATGATCTAACCTAACTCGAAGTCTTAGTTGAAATACTTGATTTATAGCTTTTCTCATCACCAATCCTTTATCTCAAAATATCCTAAGTTCTAATGACATAAAAAGCACATTAGGTACTGATAAGGGACTTACTTTAGTCCCAAAATAATAAGATTTTGATTTAGGAAAGATGGGAAAAGACCATAATAAACCTTAATAAAACTACTAGTAGCCATCTACGGGTCCTTCCTGCGGAATTTAGAACATTCTATAGGCTATAGAGGCTATATTGTAGGAATTAGGGTTTGATGAATTGGGTATTTGGACTTATTTATAGCTTAAAACGCAAGAAATTAGTTTCCTCTTTGCCTTTGTTATGTCCAAAACTGACTTTAATGTGATTATTTATAGATGTAAGGAGTTGAGGATCATTCATGAGCTAAACACCGAAGAAAAGAGCTAAAAAGAACAAAATTAAGCAAAATGGAAGATGAAGCTTAGAAAGAGCTATCTACGAGTCGCCAAAGGTGTCAATAGCTTGCCAATCAAAGAAGAACTCAAGGCTAAAAGATTGAGCAGTTTGGTAAAGAAAATAGAATTCAGCAATTCGCTGAGTTGATATGTGCAAGTTGCATCGTGCTCTCTTAAAGCTAGGCAACTTGTAGATCAGTAAGGCGAGCTTGTCTGAGCTCACCGAAAAAATCAGAACTTCAGGGAAAGAAAGCGACTAAAGAAATATACAAGAGGTGAAAAGGGCGACTCACCGAACTGATCGGTGATAGAGATTGAGCTCGCCAAATTAGGGATCATGAACTCAAGGAGAAATGCTCTAGAAATCAAGGAAAAGAACTGAAAGGAAACTCACCGACCACTTTGGTGAGAGAGAGTAATATTACTGAAGTGGTCCTAAGAGACAAGAGTTTTTCACACATATAAATAGAGTTTTCAAAGGCAAATGGGGTACGTTTTTCACTGCAAAGACTCAAAGACAAGAACCTTGAAGTTATCTTGGGGTTTTGATTTTGTTTTTGAGATTATGGCTTTGGGATTTGGAATTCGTAATTCAAACTTTGCTGAATCAAATGGAGGATAATTAGTTTGGTAAAATTACTTTAATTTTTGTACTGTGTGGCTAAACCCTCTAACTTCTATGGGGAAGCTATTGAGTTAAATTGTTGCTCTAGTTTTGGGTTTTTGTTACATCTCATAAATTGTTAATTTGAAATGGGTTTGGCTAATTTGGTGTGGAAGAATTTATGAATTATGGTTGTAAGCATATTTTCTATTTTAGATCTTCATTATTATCTTGAAATTGTAATGTGAAATGACCAGATTATCAAATAGCCATTTATTCTTGTTTATCAATTGTAACCTCTCTCTTGAGAGGAGGTTTTATAAAAAATTGGGTTAGTTTCATTTGATCACATATTTATATTTGAAAGTACTAGCATGTATAGACGAATAGTGATTGATAGATTCTATCTCGTACTATTGATTAACCTTTGCCTATCCATTGAGGATTAATAATTCTGAGCTACACACTTACCCTTATTAGAACATCAGTTTTAACTTTGCACCTCCCCTAAAAGCCTTTGTTACCTTGTTACAACACAAATTGGTGTAATGGTGCTCTTAATAAATCTTGTTAATTCTTTAAAACTTTAACGAGGAATCTTATAAATTTAATTAATGTCAAAATTAACTTGTTTTTACTCTAAAAAAATCTATAACACGCTCTTACTTCTTGATCAAAGTCTATTCCTAACCATTCCTTATGTGATTCAACCCCTAACTTATAAGTTAGGTTTATATTGCTAATAATCGCCTACACTCTGAATCACAAAAAATATAGTTTGAGTTTTATCAGGTTCTACTAGGGGTTGGATTTTATAGGCTCCTCTCAAGTTTATCAAAGTTTTTACGGGTCATAAACCCTAGTTGTATGAACTTCTGCACATTCTAGTAGTTATTAGAATGTCACAATGGGTTCTATATGTGACTTTATGAGTTATAGGATTTTAGACCGTTTATAGGAGTGGATCATCAAATTGGGGTCTGAGGAATGTGTAACACCCTATACAACTCTAACTTAGATCATTCCTGAAGAACCATGCGAAAATAAGAACATAATCTTTCCAAGTGAGCCACGAGTAGTACCTACGATCTGTAGAAAGTATTTTCAGTCATAGATGTGACTCGTACACCCCCTCTATATTTACAATAAATTAGTTGTTGAGCACCATCCTATGATCCATTACTATGATCCGTCAAGTGACTTATGACTCGTAGGATTAACTGTGGACCCAAGTGTCATACTCCAATACCTACTGAAATGTGCACAGAGTCTCACAAGAGGGTCCTATGGCCCATAATATGTTCTACGGACCGTAGGATGGTTCATAGCATCAAGCCTAATTCCCTTAGTGAAACGCTCCGATAACTTTATACAATTCGTCAATGGTCTATGACCTATAGGTAGAGCTTGTAGACCCAACAACCTAAGCTCCAGTAGGTCTAATTTTAGACCACTAGTTTGTACGATCAGTCTTCTATGGCTCGTAGAAGTTTCTATAGTTCATAGGTTCACTCGTAGGAGACCCAAGGTAACTTTTAATGAGGGGTAAAATTTTATTTTTCCACCTTTCCAAACCAAAGCCCTGACATTTTGGGACAAAAATAAGTCTCTTATTAATACCCCATAATTCATTTCTCTCTTTAACACTTAAACTATTTTGAGAGCAAGGATTGGATAGAAGGAAAAGCTAGGATTCAAGTGTTTCAACCAATTTCTTCTAGTTACGCTTAGATAATTGAGTTTGTAGGTATGTAAGGTGAATCACAATGTTGTATTGAATTCTTGCTTGTGACCTACATATTCCTTCAATAAGTATGAGTTTGAGTTTGAGTTTCAATACCATTAGGTTAACTTTTTTAGTTAATTATGTCATCTTTTGTTGTGTTCCCTACATATCTATGGATAATGAGATTATTCCCATGATTTTGAGTTCTTAAAATTATTGTTCGTATTTGTATTCACATGAACTCTATTGAGTATTTTTATTATTTATTTATATGCATTATTTTTAGATAAAAGAATGATATATTTGTTGTTTTAAATTGAGTAAGGAGTTTGAGCATGAGTCGTGTTTGAGATGTCTGTACGCACTTATTTTGACCTTGATATTTATCATGTTTAATGAGTAGATTTTATACATTTGTGTTGAGATTGATTTGAGTAATCAAAGCTATATTTTCAAATGCATTTACTGAGTTAGAGTAACTATTTTAAAGAGAAATTATGAGTTTATATGAGTTGAGTTAAATTGAGTAATGTCCAATTAGACTAGTGAGATAACATTTGAGTACTTATACTCACTAGAGTTCATAAGCATAATAATATATTTTAGGAGTAGTTTTGAGCACCGATTTTGGGTGAAATTTAAATAACTCAAAACCCATACACTATATAGCCAGCATAGGATAAGAACATACCATTGGTTTGGGAAACTCCTCACTTCTGTTCCTGATACATATTTTTATTGGATCCATGAGATGTGTACGCCCCTTACCCTTGCAAGGTATTGGACGTCTGTGGCAATGACAACAGTTCGTTGTATCATCACGAGGCTTATAGAGATGGTTGTCGATTAGAGAACTCCCTAAAGAGAAAAGTACTATTTTTTTGCTGACTTGCATTTTCTTACTTATATTTTGCAAAGCATTGTCTTATTCATGTATTTCATTCTTTATTAAGTTGTGATATTTAAGTATTCATTCCATTAAGTTATTTGAGTATTCTTGAGTAAGTTTCTTTTCAGCTATTTGACATACCTTATATTTCATGTACTGATGCCTTTTGGCACTGGATCATTTTATAATGCAAATGTAGGAGATAAAGATTATCAAAAGACGTATCATTAAAGATCTGCTTGTTTCTCGCTTTTGGTGAGACATTTTTGCATTTGAAGGAACTCTTGAATCATTTATTATTAGTATTTTGAGGTAGTAGTGAACCTGTCCCATTACCTTTTCAAAGTCAATTTTTAGAGGCTTCATAGACTAAATACAAATAGAGTTTTTAGTTCATCAATTCTATTTTAGATTTTATGTTTTAACCAATCTTGATTTATATATTTTAGAGTTGAGAGTTATTTTAAGAAGTTAAATTGTTATTCTTGTATATGCCTATCTGAGATAGATTTTATTGCAAGTTAGGTCTTTCGCTGAGTAGTTAGTTAGGCTAAGGGTTTGATTGAGAACCATCAGTGGATTGTGAATTTCATTCACGCGACTTCTTAAACGTTCGCGAATGGAAAAGAGTTGCTTTAGGCACGGACCACAAACCCATTACACTCTCAGGCCATGATAAACTCAGTATCAAAGCAAGGTTTTCAAAATTCCAGTATGTCTATGAAGCCGATTTTAGTAGAATGTTCCTTACTGGTATGAAGCACACCACATCTATCACGGGAGTCTATGAGATTTTAGAAATTTTTCTCACTTCTTTCATACTCCATGTCATTCGATAGAGTTTAACTCTATAAAATATTCTTCTAATTCATACATTTCGCGTTTTCAGATCATGCCTTCAAAATACACTCCTAGTTAAATGAAATTGCCAATAACGAGATTTCACCACAATCTAGAATGCAGAATATAAATCAAACTAACGAAACTAAGCCTGAGAATGAGAATGGAACCCAAAAGCTTCCAAAAACTACTCATCATACCATGACTTCTGAGTTCGAGTTTAGAGGAACAATTTCCATGCTCACTTAATTAATAGCTGCTCAGTCAAGTCGACATAGTATTCCAATCCCTAGCTCTAGTTATCAAGGGCAGTCAGCTGCTACTAGGATTAGGGACTTTCTGAGGATGAACTTACCAATCTTCACTAGATCCATATTTGAGGAGGATACCCAGAATATCATCGATGAGATGTGGAAAATCCTCAAAGTTATGCAATTGACTAAAGTTAAGGGTGTTGACCTTTTTCCTTGCATAAAGATGTTTCAAATTTCTGGTACAATCAATGGTTGGATAGTCAAGGTGAGGATGATAAATGTTGTTTGAGATGAGTTCAAAAGAGTATTCCAAGACCATTTCTTTCCCCAAGAGACAAGGTAAGATAGGGTTGAGTAGTTTGTTAATTTTAAGCATAAGGGGTTGATTGTGAAAAAGTACAACCTCAAGTTAATCCAACTGTATAGGTATGCTCCGAAGATGATTCCTGATATGAGAACACATATGAGGAAGTTTTTCTATGGTTTGGGCAAGCATGTGAAGAAGGAGTGTCAGACTGTACTATAGATTTTAGACATGGATGCCTCTTAAATTATGGTGTATACTAAAAAAGTTGAGGAGAAAAAGAAGAAAGATATGGAGGAGCACCAACATCAGAAAGTGAGGCCAGTAGGTAACAAGACTAACCATCAGAAGAGTGGTAATGTAAATTTTTCTTTCTTTCAGAAGAGATCATCTAGTTATGTACCATCATCAATGAAAAACTAGTAGCAAAAAGTAGGAATGGATAGAGATCTCAGAGTAACCATAGCCTTAGAGCTCAAGGCTCTTAGTATCAAGGTAGTATGGCTCAAGGTTCTTCTTGTAAGGTGCCTTTTGGTAAGTGTGGTGAATTGCATTTAGGAGAGTGTCATGGTAGTACTAGTGGCTGCTTATAAGTTTGGTATGATGGGTCACATCATGAGAGACTGGCCATCAGAAAGGCAAGGTAAAGGGGGAAACAAGGCCCAATATTCTTGTAAGGCCCCGAAAGTTAAAAATTCGAAAGTTTGAAGTTCAAAGAGGAAACTAAGGAAAAATATGACTTAAGTGTCGCTGAGTATTATCGGGGACTCACCAAAGAGATTTCGAGACACGCCAAAGTAAGAAGGTGCTCACCTAAGTTCCCTGTGAACTTGACTAAGGAATAAAGGACTTATTGGAGAGAAGCGAGAAGGATTGGCGATGTATGTTCCCTTGCGAAGAAGTTTTGAGAAGTTAGCAGGGAAAGAAAAGATTGAGCATGGGAAAGGAAGCAAGATAGTGACTCATCGATAAGGTTGGCGAGCTAAGTCGATCTCGCTAAAAAATTCAGTAAAATTATCACTCATAAATAAGGCGAGTTTGTAAGGAGAGAAAGGAATGGAATCTCAATGTATGGTTCAGCGAGCCAAGTGTAACTAGCTAAATTATTCATAGTATTTTGATCAGACCGAGGGGAAGGTTGGAGATCTGGGTTTGAAAATCGGTGAATCACCAACTTGGAAGGTGAGTTTGACTTATATCATAAAAGGGTATCCATCTGTCATTTAATATGGGTAATTACATCCTTTTTGACTAGTTTAGTCCCTAAAACATGTTATTTCAGACTTATTTCTAAATCTATAACTACCCAAACTATTGAAATTCCCATTATTCTCCCCCAAGTCATTGAAACTAAAAATCCTCTCTGTAGAATTTAAGTATTTTTCTCCAAGGGATTCCTCTCAAGGTGAATTAGGGATATTCAAGCTTCAAGTCTCCTCTAAAAAATTTCAAGTCTATATTTTATGAAGGTATATTGGAAATTCATCCGGGGATCCTTTCTATCCATGGATTCCCAAAGGTTTTCTCCATTTTCAATCAATTTCAATTCAATAATTTTAGGGTTTCATGAGATTGCATTGGGTCAATTTAATTATGATTAAGTTTAATTTTAATGATTCAATTATGCATGTTTCAAGTTAAATTACTTGTTTTCAATTGAGTTTTAATGGACCCATGCATTATGTTAATTTCAAGGTGTGAACTTATGAAATTTTCATCATGGATTTATGAAGGATTTATGAATGATTGATGATGAGGAAGAATTATGATTTCAACTATTTTTTCAAGAAAGTATAAATAGTTGTGAAATATTTTCTCACACATTCATGTATGAAGTGAAAGGTTTTTCACCGACTTACGGATTCATAATGATGAAATGTTTTCTCATACTTTTATGATCACTGTTAATGAGCTACTCTTATGAAAATTTTGTGATGATTATTGATATTGATTATTTTCTTTCCTAATATTATTAATGAGTGTGATTTATGAATTTGTTTGGGATATTTACTAAGCATTGAGGGGACTTTGAGGTGGGGCTCGGTATGGAAGCTCAATAAGTAACCCAAGGGAGCATTAGTAACAACCTCTATTCCAAAACTATATTGCCCCTATAGGTTTGACTTTACGACCTAGCTAGTGGATCCACATAAAGATCATGATGTTAAACGATGTTCTTATAGAGTCTACCTTTGCAATTATCGTCTTTTTTTTTGGTGTGGAGTAACACAAATTCTATGTTATAGCTGGCATGGTTTTAAATGTAGGTTATTTCCTACAAACGAATTATGTTTTCTTCTTATGAGATCTTATGATGATTTCAAATGATGGATTCACCACAAGTTTTAAATTATTATTTCTAATCTTTTTCTTTTAAATGACTCTTTGACTTGCATCACATGTCTTATGCTCATAATGCTACCATGTTTACATTATGCATATTTCTCACATACATAGTATATTCCATACACTAACACAGATTTTTTGCCTACATTATATAATAAAGTAGGGATTGATGATCATCATGCTCATCCTCCTGCTCATCCCTATCTATTGAGTACTATTTTATTGTTGGTGAGTCCACATATTTTAAGAATGCAATACTTATTCTTCTCTCTCTATATTTCCATGAATTTTATTCTTCAGTTTTGGTGAGCTAGAAACTTATCCTACTCCCTATTTTATAGGAGTAGAGGCATGTTTAGATGATTTTGAGTATGTAGCTTCAACTATTTAGACATATTGTTTTGAGTTTTCTCCTTATTTGAGATTATATTTTTAGACTTATCTTCCATACAATGATCTTGTTGATGTCTTTCCTTAAATTATGTATGCTATGTATGCTAAGAGGCTTGGTTGGAGTCTCAATGGATTCAAGTCACCGTGTCACGTCTAGGTCTTAGTTTTGGTCTTGACAAACTTTGTATCAAAGCATAAGGTTTAAAGTGTCCTAGGGAGTCTAACATGCTGCGTCGAGTAGAGTCTTCTTAATAGGTGTGAAATGAGCCACATTTATGAATAAGAAGCTATGAGGTGTTTTAGGAAAACTTCACTTCTTTCATAACTCTTACATTGCGCAAAAGAGTTAAACTCTTAAGCTTTTCTGTCTAATGCATTCCCTTTGTGATTATAGAACTATGCCTCAACAAAGAGCTCCTATGAGAAGGAATGTTAAGGATGAGAAACAATCTCCAAATGACCCATTGAATAAATAAGTCTCTAATATGGAGTTTCGAGCCTCTTTTCGAGTACTTCCTCAAGATGTGGTGACCTAAGCCATCGGAGAGGTAGTTGCTCCCATGAACCCAAAGGTGGGAAAGATGACAACAAAGGTTTATGATTTCATTAGGATGAGTCCATCAGAGAATCATGGGCCAAACATGGATGAGGATCCATAAGAATTTATTGAAAGCATTCACAAGATTGTGGAGTTTATAGGTTAAGCCTAGTGAAGATGTAGGGGTTGGCCATATACAAATTAAAAAAGTTGCTAGAATTTGGTTTGATAAATGGAAATGGGAGCGATTTGGGAGAAGTAAGTCTTATTGCTTGGGAAGAGTTCAAAGAGTTGTTTCTTGACTATTTGTTTCCCCTTCAATTAAGGGAGGCTAAAATTTCAAGATTTCAATAACTTGAAGCAAGAGAATATGAGTGTGAGGAAGTATTCCCTCAAGTTCACACAATTGTAAAAGTATGCTCTATTTATGATTGTCAATCCTAGAGCTTGAATGTGCAAGTTTGTGTCGAGTTTATCGAACTTGGTGGTAAAAGAGTGTAAAACCACCATGATAATCAAGGAAATGGATATCTCAAAACTCATGACACTTTCCGAGAAAATTGAGGAGGAAAAGTTTAAAGATAGGTCTAGAAGGAAGTCTATGAGGACTCAAACCCATGGTAAAGAGTTTTCTCATAAAAAGTCTGAAAATGGTAGTCTCCCTCAATTTTGTAAAAAGTACTGTGGTTAAAAAATTTCAAACACTCTGGCTCTACAGTTCGACAAGGATTGGGTGCCTTACCCTAAATTTTAAGGAAGAGCTCCAAGTGGTTAAGTCAATCCAATGCAAAAAGTGTGGAAGGAATAATAGGGGAGAATGCTTGGCAATATAGGGTGTGTATTATAGGTTTACTATATCAAGTATTCATGTAAGAGAATGTAGAGTTTGTGGTTGAACTCAAACCTAGAGTCAGGATACAAGCCGACCAGTTCAGCTGTGTGCTACAATGGGTTTCAATGGCGACTAGCACAAAAACCAAGTCTATGCTTTTCAGACTAGGCAGGATTTTGAGGAGTCTCTAGATGTGGTTACCATTATGTTAAAAGTATGAGTTTGATGTTTATGCAGTATTAGATATGGGTGCTACTTTATCATTTAGTACAGCTTAACTTGCTATTAAATTTATTATTAGTCCCGAGATATACCTAAAGCTTTTTTCGTTCTATACTACTGTTGGTGATTTAGTTATGGCTAAAAGAGTGTATAGAGATTGTACATTTTTGGGTTTTTATAAAATCTCCTTAGTTGATCCTGTAGAACTTGATATGATTGATTTCAATGTTATCCTTATTATGGATTTGTCGCGACCCAAACTAGGGCCAAGCTGTGACATGATGATTAAAATCCCGAGGGACCCCAACCATGTCTCTTAGCATATCATTCATGAGTATACATAGGGTAAATTATGTAAATAAGCAAGATCAAAGATATGGAAGCGACATCTCAATAAAAACATGAGTCTCAAAACGGGAAAGCGAAATCATAGACTCTTACTGTCTAATGTTCCTTTACTACTAGATGGGAGCATAAGAAAATCTTCTAGCACACCCAATATAAAGGATCTAAATAATTCATAAGCTCATAAGAAGTAAATTGTCTTATCCTCAAAACATAAAGACTCACCAGCAACACAATAGTAAGAACTAGCCATGAGCAAGAGAAGGATGAATGTGATCATCAGATCCTATATTATGATACAATGTAGGCAAATAGTATGCATTAGTATATGGAATACACTAAGTATCCGAGAAGATACATGAAAACTCACATAGGCCATATAAATATGAATCATGGAATGCAAGACCAACATCTTTAAAACATGAAAAAAGTCATAAAAAAGTTAATACATTTATCTTGTTGGTCAATGCATCAAAAGTCTCATAATCATCATAAGAACTCATAGAATTACTTTAACTGTGTGGGATAGGACTTTTGACCTACATATAAGACCATGCGAGCTAAAACATGGAATATGATGACTCCCACATCGAGATGAGGGAGGCTACCTTGCCAGGGCATACTTTATTAATGAACTCTTTTAACTTTACTATGTAGATCCACTAGGTTTGCCATATTGGATTCTTTGAACCTACATACGCTACATAGTTTCGCACTAAAGGTGGCTACTAGTATTTACTTGGGTAGCCAAAATGGCATATCGGACTGAACCCTACCTTAAAGCCCTAATGGCATATCGGACTAAACCCTACCTTAAATTTCTCTTAGTGCATAGTCATTATCCCAACAAAAATTTCATGAAAATATAGTCATGAATATCGTTTGGAAAGATAATAAGTAATATCAATCCATCTTTATAAAGATAACATAAGAGTAGCTCATCTATCATCATCATAGTAAATTCATAAGAATAGCTCATTAACTTCGTTAATTCATGTAATGTGGATGTAGTCATTCCATCATTATGAATTTTTGCTAGTAAAATATCTTTAGGATCTTAATTTATCCTATCATTGGATTTCTATAAACATCATAGAATCATCACTCAAACCCCTTCATAGATCATTCATAAACCTTAAAGATCATTCATAAAGATTTCATTGAATATAATTAATTTTAAAAAATCACGATCATAACTAATAAATCATAATTGAAACTAGCATATAACATGGACAATTGAAATTCATCTTAAAATCATGGAATATGATGTGAACTATGCATAATTAGGGTAATAGCATTGAAATACATTATCATTAAAAAGACCCAATGAATATAATGAAATTAGGGGTTTTAGAACAAGAAATCATAAGAGTATTTGAGAAGAAATCTTTGGGATTCCATGGGTGAAAGGGCCCAAGGATGAATTTCCCACATATATTGAATCTTAGAAGCCCTAGATTGAAGAGAACTAAAGCTTAATATTAATGGAAACCCTTGAACTTGCTTGGGAAGAAGAAGGCTCTTGAGAGGGAATTTATGAGAGATGATATTTGTTTGGGAGTTACAGTGAGAATGAGAGAGTTGAGGGTACTTAGGTTAGGTAATAGGTAAGAATCTAGTCCTAAAAAATCATCAACATTCATTAATGAAATATAGGGAAAAACCAAAATACCCTTAATTTTTTTTTATTTTTATGGGAACAGACCCTACACGAGGCTCCCACCTCTCGTGCACAGTCAGGGGTTGAGCAACACCCCCAAGCCTTAACATAAATAATCAAAATAAAATACAAGGAGGGGGACATAAACCTTACCTCCGATCCTATGGTGGTTCATAAGTCGGCTAACCTATTAAGGTCGGCTAACTCATCCCCGATACAAAAAAGAGACTAACTATAACTAGAAAGCATTAAACCTGTGAGAGGACTCCTCTCGGTACAAATCAACTAAGAAAGCATAAATGAGGGAGACTCTACCCTTCCATGAGAATACAAGAAAGTAGCCTACACTAGTCCTATTCAATTATGCTACGACTCAGGCATAGCTACATTGAGAAAGAACAAGTATACGAACCTTCTATCTCGCATGGGTTGGGGAAATTCTTTTCATCTTTGCTCTTTTTAGACATGTCGTACCAAGTAGGTCCAAGAAAAGTTGCAGCAACAACAATCGTAGCTAAGGGGGATGAAATGATAGGAAGTAAATGTAGCCATAGCAGCCAGCTTGCTTGGGATTGTAGTTAAGGAAGCTGAGGGACAGAATAGGTGTAATATGCATTTTGTATGTGGTGCAGCCCTGACTTGAACAGCTGGTTGGATGGTTCCAGTGTTGTCTACTGATCCGGAGGGTACGTGCATATCCACAAATAAGCCAAGCAAGAGTTCTAATGCAGCCTTGGCTTAGATGTTTGACTGAAGGTGCCTTGGACTTTGGAAGGGGCCATTGTTGCTGTTCAATGTGCCTGCATAGCAGCAAGTAAACAAACAGAGAGTTGTGTTTGTTCGAGCTCCATCTTCTTGTCTTCTCATTAATGAGAGCAGTCAAGGAGTCCCAAAGGACTTGGATGAAAGGGGGCTGCTGCAGGTGTTGGATGAATACAGCAGGTATGCATGGATAGTTGGTGGGATTAGGAAAGGCAATACCCTTCATTTAAAACTGGGATTAGGCACTTAGACAGGACCTCAACATAGACCGTGATGGGCAATACAGTCTGTGGTCACCATCATGGTAAGGGAATTAAACTCTGGAAGAAAGAGTTGGCAAAGGGTTCCCCTCCACAAGACAACTGAGTTTGTGAAGGGCACTATGTTTCAAGGTGGGTGAAGCGTGGTGAGGACCTCATAAGGGCCTGCAGGAGGGTCCACCACTGAAGGCACCATTAATTTTGGGGCTCACTATTGCCCGTGGTAATCTATCATGGTCTCTACCCTACAAACCTGACTGTTAGGATCTCCACCACGACAGCTCACTATTGGCGATGGTCAATAATATGTCCTGTGATGGCCTTCATGGTCATCACCTGGTGCTAAAAGGATGAGTTATCTGGGAAATCATATTTTGATCCTCGTTTTGAGACATTATAACTTCTGGGGTCGTTTAAGATAAGCTTCATACATGCTATGCTATTATGTGTTGTTAAACACATTTGGTCAAGTTTCAGTTCCCAATAAGTCAATCATAGAATGGAAGGGTAGTAATTCTGTGTTTATAGGTTAATTCATCTCGTACCTTAAATCTTCGAAATGATTTCTAAGGGCTGCAGTTAATGTTTAGTACGGTTTAGGGATATAAATTCTGAAGCTCCTAATCTTGAGTCACTTTGGATTTTTAATAAGTTTCCGTAAGTTTTTCCCAATGATGTCTTAGGTATCCCTTCTAAAAAAAGATAGACTTCAGTATGTTTCTTCTTCCTGATATCCAACCTATCTCTATTTCTCCTTACCATATGGCACCAGTAAAACTCAAAGATTTTAAAGCACAGTTGAAAGATTTGTTGGACAAGGGTCTTGTAAGTTTGAGTATCTATCCATGGGGTGCTCCAGTTCTCTTTGTTATGAAGAATGATGGTTCTCTCCATATGTGTATTGATTACCAGAAAATAGACAAATAACTCTTAAGAATAAGTATATCATTCAAAGAATCGATGACTTGTTCGATCAACTTCAAGGTGCAAGCGATATTCCGAGGATGACCTTTATAACTTGATATGGCCACTCTAAATTCTTGGTTATATCTTTTGGACTAACGAATACTCCTATAACTTTTATGAATTTGATGAAAAAGGTGTTCAAAAAATATTTGGATATGTTTGTTATTATATTCATTGATGATATTTTGATCTATTTTCATAATGATAATGAGCATGCCAATCATTTGAAGATTGTCTTGCAAATTCAAAAAGATCATCAATTATTTGCTAAGTTCATCAAGTGTGAGTTGTTG